>NC_090228.1:40015083-40316137 GCF_024489055.1 Chanodichthys erythropterus | reverse complement strand
GGCAGATCTGGAAATTCAAGATCCTGAAACTAAAGCTGGAGTTGAGTGTATGGCCACAGGGGAATTCTATGAATTATAGGAAGAATATTAAAATCTAACAGTTGCGTTTGTATTTGTAGGAAATGAAGAGCAAATAAATGGTTGTGATTTTGTATTTATTGATCTTGTTTCTTTTGTGGGTGGTTGTGGTGGTGGTGGCTGGGATTAATCTGCAGAGAAATTGCAGCATATACGATCTCAAACTGGAAATCTGCAGGATTGATGAGGTCTTCCTCAGGGTCTTGTATTTGTAGGGCAGGGTGTTGCTCCCCTCTAATTATGGCAATATTATGGAGAACAACATATGCCACAATAATGTCGCAGGCCCTCTCAGGGGTTACCCTGAGGTGACGTAGGCAACTGAAAAAACGTGCTTTCAACAGGCCTATGGTCATCTCCACCCGGGCTCTTGTCCTGCAGTGTGCCACATTGAAGCGTTGCTGGGGGCCTGGTTCAGGTTCTGGGCAAGGGGTCATTAGTTTTGGTTGGCATGGGAAACCCCTATCTCCCCTATCATACCTAAGCACTTGAGAGCAAGGCACACTTTTCTTACTGTTCTGCACACAGTGGCCTTACTAATGTGTTCTGCCATCCCCCGATAAGTTATAAAAGAAAACTGCCGTTTGCAGGAAGAAACGCAAAGCAACACAAAGCATCTGCTCAGACGTAAGAGCACAGCGCACGATGGCTGACGTTTGTGATGTAGGGATGCTGATGAGATTATGAATATATCTAATTGATTGTAAAGAAAAACAGTACCGCTCAAAGAAAAATGCATGTGGATATGACAAAATCCACTCGGGGTCTCAAAATCCTCTCCCGAGATGTAAATGCAACTCTCTGCGAATTAATGCAGCCTCCTCATCAACAGGATCCTCCATAAAAGGACATGCCATTTTCACTTTGACTGTCTCTGCATGCAGGTCTCTGTATGCGCAATGAATGAATGTATCGAAAGAATGAATGAGGTATTTAAATACCACTTCCACTTTAAGAAGGGGGAGGAGACCGAAATAAACTCTGGGTTTACCAAAGAAAACTTGCTCCCGACCAGGTTAGGTTCACAGAGTAAGTTACCAGGGTAACTGATTCTGAGTATAGTTAACTCTCTTTCAGAAACGGGCTTGACTTACCCTGCTTTCTCGGGTTTGGACATTCCTCCCATTCTGAAACGGAAAACCCAGAGTTTCCCTCATTTCAGGGTTAACATACTCAGAGTTTTCACTTAACCTCCTTTCTGAAACGGGCCCTAGATCTCTTATTTATATTATTATTTTTATTTGCTATATATCCACGTGTATAATATTGTCTTTTTATTGAGTTTTATTACTATTATTATTATTATTATTTTCAGGCTTTATTAAATCAGATGTTCTAAAACAAATTTTCTATGTTTTAATGCTTTGGTGATACAAAATGTTTTCGTCATGCCAATAAACGGACTGCATTACTGTTTTATTGTTTTTTAACTTAAATGTATTATTGAGTTATTTCACCGATACATTCAAGTCTGAACCTTTTTTTAAAAACAAAAACGCAGCTGCGTGTGATCGGGACTTTTATTTTGGTGTATCCAGGATTTTGACGTCATAGGCCTGCGACGCGCGTCCTGCATCTGTTGTGATTCTGCTGAAGAAAGGTTTGTGTTTTAAGCGTGTTTAAGGCGTTTAAAGCGCTAGAAACCATTTAAAGTGACGCAAAATGAATTGTGTATTATTAAATGTAACATAGCATTGCTTTTATCTAACATGTATTATCGTCGAGTGCGAGTAAAGTAACAATGAAAACTCGCGAGTAACAGAAAGGGTGCGTCTCATTACGCGCCCTTTATCATAATTCAGTTTATCATAAACACGAATTCCGCCACTGTCGACTGTGGCGAGTAGTAATACAACTTTACAAAAACCTCTTAATCAAATACTTTCCAAAAAGATTCAGTGATTCGAAGTCAGTTTTGTAGTGTCAATTTTGAGTGTTTAAATTGTCTAATCAGGGTGATTTAAGGCCAATAACTCCCATTCTGACTGACTCCCTTCAGTGTTTCCCATGGGATTTAGTGAAACTGTGGTGGGTGTAGCAGACTTCAGTAAAGTTGGTTTTATATTCGCACATTCGGACTTCTGATAAATTCAGGTAGACTTTCCAATAAATGTGCAATAAATGAATGTTTGCGATTTTTAAGCAGTGACATGATATTGACAACCAACGATTGTCAAACTTACAACATTTTTCACAGTCGATCAAAATAGGCAAGTATTGTTTTAATGGCATATTTACTTGTGAATGTCCACTGAATGTCCAATGTAGTGTGATTAACAAGACTATTGAATACGGATGTCTGAATGTGCGAATATAAAAACAACTTTACCCAAGTGTGTAGCAGAGGGTCTGGGGACATTATTCCCCTGTAAGAAAATGTAGTACATTTAAAAGATAAATTTGTTAATCTGGTGCACTTTGAGAGTTCAAAATTAAGAGCTTCATTGCATTGCATTCTGTGCAATGACTTTAATGGAGACTCATGCCTCTTTTTAGTAGTGATATAGTGTCTCAGTCTACATTACACTATGTAATAATAATAATAATAATAATGTTGCAATATTATCCAGTAATAGCCATTTATTGTAAAACAAATGCCTTGAAAAAAAAAAAAAACTTTATTTTGTCCTAATTTCTATATGCAAGAGATAAACCTGTGAGCTTTCAGTTTGAAACAAGTTCACAAACGTGTCTCATTTGAACTTTTATGTTATTATGAAAACTTTAAATATATTTTTGGGGGCCTTCAGAGTCTAGTTAATGAATGGGAAGTACTGAAATCTTTTGTGGCCGCCACAAATAAATCAATGTATGGAAAACACTGCTCTTAACAGTGCACTGACTAAGGAGCTGATTAAAATACACCCAGAGATTTAGTTTGGATTCATTTTCCTTTCAGTAAATTATTCTCATCTCAAACAGGACAAACACACAGAAAACCTCCTGGGGAAGCGACTGAGAGCCAAGCGACAGTATTATCAAGATGGCGTTTATTAAAGTGGAGATTGAAGACATGAAGATTGAAGAAACGTACAGTGTGAAACATGAAGATACTGAGGAACAAACAAAGATGGAGTTTATTAAAGAGGAGAGTGAAGACTTTAGGATTGAAGAAACATTTACAGTGAAAAATGAAGATTCTGAAGAACAAACAGGTTAGTTTAATTCATCCTTTAACAAAGTGTACAGCTCTACAGAAATTATCATTTTGGATGTCAATGATATTTATCCTTTTAATATTTTGTATTTTAAGGGGAAATTACCTAAATAATTAGTAAATATACCAAATATTTACCTAAATTTATTATCTGCAAAAGGTATAACCACTAGATGGCTGTATAGCCTTACATAAAACAGTTGCTGCGTTAATTGTTTTAGGTTATTCATATATGTAACAGTCCTACCCAACCTGCTCTGCGTGAATTTAAAGGATTAGTTCACTTTCAAATTAAAATTTCCTGATAATTTACTCACCCCCATGTCATCCAAGATGTGTATGTTTATGTCATATACAGACCTAAATTAGAACTAAAATTGTCATACACAATATTCTAGTGCAAGTAACTAGAGTTCAAACATTGACCTGTGGAGGGCAGTAATACACTTAGCAGTGTCTACACTGCCAGAATTCTAATAGAGAAGAAGAAGAGAGCTAGTTCAAGATGAGCATTTATGGTTAAAACCAGGGCTCTCAAGTTTTGAACTGAGTTCAGAGTGAGATTTCGGCGGGGGACGGGGGTCTGATATGAAAAATGACACACATTCGTACAAATAAAAAAATAATTTATTTAATTCAGCATTTTAGTGTGTATGTGAGTGAGTGAGTGTGAGAGATAGATAATGGTAATATAATCATACACATTATATTGTTGTTTTTCCTCAACATTGTAATGTGAAACAATATAAACATGGTAACCATATTCCGACTCTAGTGTACCTTATATACGTTACATTCTGCACGATAACTGGCGCGCTCTGCTTTACTAGTGTTTTTTTCCGCTCGCTGCTTGAGCCTATAATGCTTTTGTTCTTTAGGCCTATATTTTTTGTTTACACATATTGTTTAATGTTTTAAACTGAATGAAAACCTTAAGATAAAACACAAAATTGTTGTGTATATTACCTAATCATAAGTTTGTTCAGAAATGGCGATGATAACTTGAATTAAAAAAAATAAAAAACGTCTCTCATTTTCTCAAAATAATCGTAATTTAAAGCTGCTGTCTGCGATTTTTGGCCCTCTAGCGGTTAATAAACAGAACTGCACATGTCTTGCGGAGAAACATTCTAGCCGGAGCTACTTTTCTCCGTGTATGTCTCATGGTATGTCTATGGCGAGTCACGAAGTTACATACTCTGCGGCGAGTCCTACCAGTCCGGTCTGAAATAGTCTGAATATAAACACTTATTATAAGTGTACCATAATGATTCAGGATAAGAAAAAAACATGGTTTGGAAAATGGATTCATGTTGTATATTCTCATTCTATATTTTTTTACATTTTTAACACAAATACATGAATATTCGTTTTTTTACTAGCCCAAATATTCGAATACAATATTTTGGAAAAATGCCTATCACTACTAGCCAGGCAAGTTAACGTAAAAGTATTCTGGACAAACTGTTAACTAACCTACCAGCTGCCTGGACACAAATATTCCCAGCAATTTGATGAGATGACTTACTGTACTCATAGGATATGGTCCCACATCGATCACGATCAGTCTGTAGCCAGATGTGAATCAATGTGACTGACAGATGTCCTCTTCTGTAGCTAACTACCTCAGCGAGCATCTGAATCAGTGCGCGAGCCCGTGAATCACAGAATGTGTCGTTGGAATCAGAACATAAATATTTTTGTGGCGGGAATGTCTAAATCTTACCCGGATACAGTAATTCTATTTTCTGATTGGCTGTTCGGTAGCTATATTTTTTTATTAGATTAACTGGTGCGTGGCAGGGCCTTCTTAACTCTATGGGGAACTCGCTTGATTCCTCTAATAGCGGCGCAACTTGTTAGGAGATTTCTCTGCGTGAGAAATACAAGGTGTGGCGTGTGAGCGTGTGAACGGGTTGAAATGCGTGTGTCTCACGCCCAATGCGTGAGACTTGAGAGCCCTGTAAAACTTATAATTTTTTAAATTTTTTTAGAAAGTGAGTGATGGTTTCTCTAGATAAGACCCTTATTCCTCGTTTGGGGTGTAAAGAAAATATCGCTACACGTGAATATCGCAATATTATTATATTATATAATATTATTATATTATATTAATATAATATTATTATATTATGTATCGATTCTCAAAAACGCTGTATCGATATTTATTTATTTATTTATTTACATCCCAGGTTCATGGCTTTGTGTTCAGTTTAAACCACAGGCTGTATTAAACCAAACCGCTAGATGTCAGCATTATCTCAGAACATAAACGTAAAACTGACGCGTAGCCGGAGAAGCGCAAGGTGCATCAATAGCGTTAGTATTAGCAAACCCAGCTCACAAGACGATAAAATTTGTTCCGCTCATGAACAAGTGTGGACTCATTTTGACTTCAACTATAAAGAACCCACTAAGGAGATCGATAAGAGTCAGTTGTTTGCAAAATAGGCCATGTTAAAATAAAATCTGAGCGCTCACTTAACATTCCGACACGATCCACGCTGCTGAGAGGCATTTAGATAGAATATTAACGTTATGTACTGCACGTTTTCCTCTCAGTAACAAAATAAACACAACAAAAAATGACAGCGGTGACAGCTTAAAGAAATTATTTGATCATAGCGATGTGAATATGTTTGCATCAGCTCTGTTCAGCACTTCAGTAAAGGCACATTTATTTAAATAGCACTTTAAGCATTATACTGCTTTAAAGCAAACAGCTTTTACAGTATTAAATAAAAAAACAGACATTCAGTCATGAAATGGACTATGCACTAGTTGTTAAATAGTTTAGAAATTAAAAACTGTTATACTGTGAACCTTTAAAAACTCTGAAGAATCCTGCAGTCACTTTACCATTTTCCCTTAGATTGTACAAAATAGTGATATAAATGCAAATGATACTGTATTGATTAAATAAAATTAAGTCGTTTGTAAGGGTTTATGCATATGGTGGTGTGTTCATGACTGTTTTTTCTAAAATTGCATCCTTTTTCTAAAAAAACAAATATCGCAATAGATTCCCTTTCTTACGGTATCGCAATGTATCACAAAATATCGTATCGTAACCCCTGTATCGTGATGTGTATCGTATCGCCAGATTCTTGGCAATACACAGCCCTATTCCTCATGTGGGATCGTGTAGAATGTTTTGAAGCTGCACTGAAACTGTAATTTTGACCTTCATTCGTTTGGGCTCCATTAAAGTCCACTATATGAAGAAAAATCCTGGAATGTTTTCATCAAAATCCTTAATTTATTTCCGACTGAAGAAAGAAGGACATTAACATCTTGGATGACATGGGGGGTGAGTAAATTATCAGGAAATTTTAATTTGAAAGTGAACTAATCCTTTAAACTGAAGTCTGGCATGGGAGGCTGGCGCTAACAAAGACGCTAAAGACCACAGGCTCTAGCATTAATAGCTGACCTCTTGAGGCCAGGGGAGTCAAGTTTACATGCACAGCTCTTACTGGCCTACATCCGTTATATTCAGATGTTATTATTGACTATTTTTTTATAAAAATTGACATTTTAATGTTGATTTGAAGAGTCAGTTTTTGCACTATTATTGCAGTCAAATCTGTACACAGAAAACATTTTTGTTACTCATACTAACTCCAAATAATAGCATGAGCAGCCACACAAAAGAAAGAAATCGGAATAAATATTGTCTTAGTACAAACAGGGCAATTTCAGAATGTATTATTGAGTGTTTGTATACCATGAACGGAGTCGTGAGTCTGTGGTCGAGTCATAAATCTTCCTCATATTTAAAAAACTGCGATTGACAAATTCAGATTCAAGTAGCATAGGCTGCGTTTACACTGGCACAAAAATCAGATCTTTTGCTCACATCTGACACAGATCGGAATTAGTTGCACACGTGTAAACACAAAAATCCACACGAGATCCGATTTTTTTCGCATCCGATCTGAGCTACTTCCAAATGTGGTTTTAAATCTGATACATATCCGATCTCTGGACATGCGACCCACGTCTAAACACGCATATCCAATTCCCATTGGAATTCCAAGCCATCACAAAGCGAGGTCGACACGTTTCCTCACTGAAATGTTGTTTTGATGTTGTTTTATGAAGCAGACCTGCTTGTATACACTCGCACAAAAAATTTGCAGCTTTATTATTGAGTTGGGAACTTTGTCTAACGTTATTTTTCTAGGAAGAAATTGCGCACACACACGCACACATAGCTACATTCAGCAGCTGAATTTCAACTATTTCCCGGTTAATTTAAAAGAGGCTACCATGTTGTTGTTTTTCTTATAAGCCAAAAGCTTCACTGTAGCTACTCTCTCTCACGCTCTCTCCCTAGCTAGCTCGAATTCATAAAAAAAAAAAAATGGAATTCTAAAACTGATAACTAGATAAAATATCAAATGCAATTTACTTTTTCCGGTCTATACCCGTTTAGTCATAATTTGCGCTGTGATACATCCATGATACTGACAGCTGTTAACTTAAACATTCTGACAGGTAGCTGATCATGGCCACTCGATATGAAATAGGCTATATAAATAATTTGAATGGCATGGCCATTCAAAACCCGAGGGTCTGCTATGTGCATGTAAAACTATCAATGATAGCTGGGAGTACCTATTTTTGGCATTGAGAAGATTTGGTTTTAAAGATGAGTTTATTAGATGCATTAAAACTCTGTACTCATCACCAAAGGCCAGAATAAGAATTAATGGGCATCTCAATCAGAATATTATTCTGGAAAGAGGCTGCCGACAAGGCTGCCCTCTCAGCCCTGCCCTTTTCGCTTTATTCATTGAGCCCATTGCACAGTCAGTTAGAGACGAACAGGAGATAAAAGGAATTAGGGTTAGAGGTTTAGAACAAAAAGATTTGTTTGTACGCGGACGACGTGCTCTTGTTTGTCGCAGCACCAGAGGTTAGCATTCCTAGGTTGATGTCCATCCGAAAAAAATTCGGAACTTACCTCGGGATATAAATTAAACGTTCAGAAAACACAAATCTTAAGCTATAACTACACCTCATAATGCTATGCTGAATAGGTTTAAATTTAATTGGAACTCATCAAGTATTAAGTACTTGGGGATTATAATAACAAAGGACATTTCTAAATTGTTTGATAGTAATCATGGTCCTACAAATAAGAACATTAAATCAGACATAGATAGGTGGTCCCAACTGCCCTTAGAGATGCATAACAGAATAGATACTGTAAAAATGAACCTGCTTCCTCGTCTTCTATATCTCTTCCAATCCTTACCAGTTGAAGTTCCAGTAAAACAATTTACTGAATGGGATAAGTGGATTTCAAGATTCATATGGGGCGGAAAGAGGCCAAGAATTCAATTCAAAATACTGCAGCTATCTAAAGTGAAAGGGGGTAGATCACTGCCATGTTTTTCAGACTACTTCAAAGCTGCCCAGCTAAGAGCTTTAGCATGCTGTTGTAACTCAGACTATGTAGCAAAGTGGAAGGATTTGGAGATCTCTCAGCTTGCTATACCACTGCAATCAGTGCTTGGTAGCAAAATTTTATATGAACAGTATTCTAAAAGGTTAAATCAATGGACTAAGGTTCCCTTCAGAATCTGGTTTAAAGAATGTAATTCAACACTAGAAAGACAGTCTAGAGTACTAAGATGGGTTGCGTTCGACCCTGACTTTAAACCAGCAAGTGCTGATGGGAGGTTTCAGCGTTGGTATAGGCTTGGCATCACCTCCTTTAGTTCAATCTCGTCAAAGGGAGAATTGGATAGCTTTCAGGAGATTTCTGATACATATGGTCTGGAAAAACTTGATTTTTTTTAGGTACTTACAAATGAGGACTTATTTTAATAAAGAGATAAGATACATGGAGAAGCATGACACCAATTTAATTGATCTATTCATCGATATTTATAAAAATAAAGACAATAGGAAACTTGTCTCAAAACTGTATCTAGCAATTCAGTCCATTAAGAAACAATCAACATATAATGTTAGATTAAAATGGGAGAAAGAATCCGGTCTAGGCATCTCAGAGGAAGACTGGCTGAATATTTGTTCTGTACAGGCTACCTCTACTAGCTCGGGTATGTGGAGAGAATTCTGTTGGCGAAATATTATTAGATATTTTGTAACCCCAAGTTAAAATTTATTCAGACTGACGACATTGGAGGTGGTCTGTGTTGGAGGAAATGTGGGGAACAGTTGGCGGATCATTTTCATGTATTCTGGAGCTGCCCAGCCATTCAGTCATATTGGCAGGAGGTAATACAAGTAATAATTAACATTTTCGGTGAGGGAATTGATAGTTCTTTTTCCACAATTTATCTGGGCAATTTAGCAGCTCATATGATGAAGAAAGATAAATATCTTATAAAGATATTATTAGCAGCCAGCAAGAAAGCTTTAACAAGAAAGTGGCTACAGTTAGAACCCCCGACAAAGACTGACTGGCTGGACATTGTGACCAGTATCCAAAACATGGAGAGGATGACGTTCGCATTAAATTTACGGATGGATAAATACTTACAGTATTGGGAAAAATTGATTGTGTTTATGACTCTAACATGATCTCATCTGCTGTATCATCTGAGATGTACTTCCATCAATTTGTTTATGAAAGAATGTATGGGTGACCAAATGATCATTCTGTTGTTTAGATGTGATTGTATGTTGTTGTTTTTGTTGTTTGTTTTTCTTTTTTCCCTTTCTAAAAGATAAAAAATAAAAAGAAAGTTTCAAAAAAAAAACTATCAATGATAATCATTGGGGCAGGAAGTAATGTAAACAGACATCGGATACCATTCACTTCTAAAGTTAATGTAAACACACTGGCCAAAATATTGGATAAGGTCAAAAGATCGGATCTGTGCATTAAGACTTGCAGTGTAAATGCAGCCATATTGGCATGGTAAAAAGGGTCCAAAGCATTGACAGCGCTTTGAACCAATGGTGTTGAGTATTTTCAGGTTTACCGGCAACAATGGGCAGCAAATCAGGCAGATTGAAATCGCTCTGATCCAGTGGCCAAAAGCGCTCTGATCCAGAAGTGCCAAACCACAATTAACAAGATATATAAACAAATAAAATTTACAGTAATTTTATGAACAAACATGCATCAATCTATTTATTTATATAGTTCCGTCACAACATATGTGATTTGATGATCGCACTAAGCCATATCACATTCTCACAACCATGCATTGTCAAAATTCCTAAAATTACCGGGCAACCGGCGAGTAACACCCTTTCAACGCTGATTTTTACTTGCAATTGGTGCTTTGAACCCTGGCTAACATGCTAAAGGCCCAGGTATACTTCACTTTACACAACGAGTTGAGTCTTGCGCGCAGTCGTGTTCACGGATGACCGAGTTTGGACACATGCGCAGTACAAATTTTTTTTTTAATACATCGGAGGGCATCGAGTCATGTCATCAATGGAACATTTGATGGGCAGGATCAGAGAAGAAAAATAGTGCATCCACCATTGCAACATAGTTCAGAAGATGACACCAAGAGAACAAGAATCAAAAACAATGGAGAAGGATATGCTTCTAAGTACTCATCTTGATAGAAGAAGAGAAGATGGTGTGTGCGGCTACTGAATCAGAAGAGACTTGTGAATTTAGCACTATTCTGTCCTGTGCGATCTCATATGTAAGCAGATGCATATGTAAAATGATGCAATCATCAACAATAAACAGCATGTAAATCACAATGGCTAATGTTATTGAGTGAAATGTCGACTGAGGAAGCGTTTAGGCCTGTGAAGCTTTAGGGGTGTTGATGGACTCGATCTACTCCATCTATGTTTTGATCATTGTTCTGAATCCAATCCAGATGTAGTCTTTGACAAAAACTGTGATTTTCTCAGCTTTTTACTCAAAATGTTGCTATATGAAATGTACCCATACAAGTGTTCATTAGAAATGAGTGCATCAGGCTAGAATAAAGCTGTATTTTTTGTTTAACCCTTTAACATGCATTGTAAACGCATGGGTGATCTTTTCGCAATCAAATTGCTGTAATTAAAACTCGCCAAAATCATCCTTTTACTTCCTATTGAATAAAGTGTGTAATTGCAATTATACCCACTGGGTGGGAATGCTGCAAAAATATATTGTTGCTAAGAAGCTGAAAGAAAACCGGTAGTATATTGACATGACGCATCTCTTCAAAAACTGTCTGCAAGTGACGCTAATATTTGAGGTAAGATTATGTTCTAAATCTCCTAACGGTATATTTAGTTAAATGGCAGAAACGCAGTGAAAAAATTTACCTCTGTGTTGCATCAGAAAATGTGCCCAGGGGTGCATTGCCCGAAAGCATACGTTGGTGAACCATGGTCGTAAGTCCCATTGAACTTTATTGGTAACGACGGAACTTGCGACCATAGTTCGCTTTGGGAATTGCACCCCAGTTAATGTAAACTCAACTGCTCAGCAATGAGATCACCTCACATAATAAGATATAACATGGCATTCCTAAAATTACTAATTTCTGAGCCTTTTTGGAATAACACTACACTGAATAGCAATAGCTACAGCTGTCTAGATGGGTAGCTATCTATAAACATTACATTTTCTGTTCAATAATCTGACAAATATAACATGTTTATGAGTATGTAATTGTAATTATGGATGGACATATTTGTCCATTTATTTTATTTTTTTTTAGCACAGTAAACTCTTTTCACTCAAACTTCAACATTTTCTGTCTTATCTCATTTCATAGTTGTGTGTTATCGAATGTGTCTTACTCGGTATGCCATTTTTCTTATCAATTTATATGAAATTTCAATGTACCTATATGTTATATGTGCCTATAACAGTTTGTCAACATGACAATTATTCATTTTCATGGATAGATGTACATGAGGCACTGATTAATCAAGATACAGTTTGTCATGCTTGTGTAAAGTAATGTTAAGGTCTAATTTCTTTCAGACCTAATGGACTGTCTGACATTTTATGGACGTCCCAGAACTACATCTACAGCCTACAGCACTATTGCACTTTTACCTGCTGATCCATGTGATTCTGAGGTTGAAGATCTCAGTGATCCAGACAATGATAATTATGAAGATCATGTCCCTCCACTCAGCAAAGATTTGCCACCCCACCAAAGAAACGGAGAAATAGGAACAGACTTGTTGAGGTCTCTTTAGACCTCTATCAAACTCCCTCCTCTTCTACAAAGGCCAGAAAGACCACATGGGTCAAGAAGGACATTCCACCTTTCACTGTGCCCGAGCCGGTCTTCATGATTCCAGAGTCAGTCCAAACACCATTTATGTATTGGAAGAGGCTCTTCACTGACCAGATGATTGAGCACATAACTGAGCATACCAACCAGTACTCAGTTCAACAGACAGGGACGTCCGTCAACACCACAGTAGCTGAAATTGAATATTTTTTGTCAGTTTTACTGTACATGGGAGTTTTAAATTTCCTTCTTTAGATGATTACTGGGCCTGTGAGTCACGATTCCCACCAGTGGCTGATACCATGTCAGTGAAGCGCTTCAATGTACTACGAAGAAATGTCCACTTCAATGACAACTTCCAGATGGAGGGCTGCACTGACCGCTTCCATAAGATCCGCCCTCTTTTTGACATGTTCAGAGAACAATGCCTTCTCATTCCCCCAACCAACAGGCAGATTGTTGATGAAGTGATGGTGGCCTACAAGGGCACCAGAGCTGGCAAACTCAGGCATTATATTCAAAACAAGCCAGATAAGTGGGGGTTTAAGATCTTCTGTCGGGGCAGCTCCTCTGGCATCATCCATGACTTCATACTGTACCAAGGGGCCACAACATTCTTCAACATTCAAGAGGAAGAGCATGCACAACTGGGCTTGGAAGACCTCCATCTAGGCGCCAAGGTTGTCTCAATACTCTGCAGCTCTATCACACACAAAGAGAAAACTGTGGTGTTCTACAACAACTTCTTTACCAGCTTCAATTTGGTGAAGACGCTGCACACCAATCTGGGTCTGAGAAGTGTGGGTACCGTCAGAGCAAATCACTCAGGTAATGTACTTTCTGTGTTATGTTCATTATATTGTTAAATATACAAACACAACTACAGCATGCATGCATGCACATACATTTTCTCATACATATAGAAACTGTATTAGGATTTATACACAAACAAATTTTTATTTCCACATTTTCAGGTGGTGCAACATTGATGAGCGACAAGGAGATGGTGAAGCGAGGCCAAGGTTTTGTCGATTTCTGTTCATCAGAGGGAGTCACTGCAGTGAAGTGGTTCGACAACAAGTGTGTCACCTTCCTGAGCAATGCTTATGGGGTGGAGCCGTTGTCCTCAGTGAAAAGATTCAAAAAGGAGGCACAAAAGAAGGTTGATGTCCCCTGCCCATCCATTGTCCTGGCATACAATCAAGCCATGGGGGGCATCGATCTCTCCGATATGCTTGTGCACCTCTATAAAACGCCAATGAAGGCACGGCGCTGGTACCTGCCTTTGTTTGGGTACATCATCGACGTGAGCATTGTGAATGCATGGCTTGTCTACAAGCAAGACTGCAACCTTCTTGAACAGAAACCGATGCCCTTGAAGAAGTTCCGCCTGTCGGTGGCTGCTACATTGAAGGGAGCCAACAAGGTACCAGCCAGGGTTGGCCAGTCCACAAGTGCAAAGCACAAACCAGAAGTTCGTCGTCCTAACCCCCGAGTTCTCCATCCCAGCCTGGATGTCCGCTACGATGGCATTGGACACTGGCCTACATTTGGCACTCAGCGAGGGAGATGCAATTTGTGCAAAGGTGGAGTGTCACGTTGGCGATGTTCCAAATGTGGAGATGGGAAGCTGTTTCTTTGTTTGAACAACAAAAAACAATGCTTTGTTGCATATCACCAGAGGTGATTTTGACCAGAGGTGATGTTAAATATTCTATTCTAATTTTTATTTTATTTTTTACATTGGATACATTTTAAAATTTTGATTCGATTACTATGGATGTAGAATATAAGGATGAGAAGTTTTACCATTGTTTAAAAAATGCCTTACCATATCATATTAATAATTTGTTATATTATATTACATTGACTATTTCTTATGCCATTTGCTTTATAGATAGTCACAATCTTATTTATTTATTTGTAATATAATTTTGAATGTATTTGTTTTTATAACTTTTTTGTTGTATTTAAAAAAATTGATTTCTATTATATTATTACATTAAATGTTGCACTTTTTCAATGCATTAATTGTATGCGTGTAACAGACGTAAATTAGTGAGAGCTGTGCATGTAAACCTCACTCCCCTGATCTCAAGAGACACTCTAGTGACGCTAGAGGTTGCAGCCTTTAGCCTCCTTGTTAGAGTGTCTGACCCCCATGTGGACAGGCCCGGGTTCACGTCCCACTTGGAGCGGGCAGGCGCTAACTGGAGGAGCTATGTTGGTACCCTGACCCGGATGGGAGTGAGGTTTGGGTTGGTGAGTGTAACAGACGTAGGCTAGTAAGAGCTGTGTGTATAATCTCACTCCCCAGTGTCCTACTTGGAGCTGGCAGGTGTGAACCAGGCTACATGTGTTATAAGAAGAACATGTTATTTGTTAAATAAATTCATGGATACATGATGTTCCATGGATGGTCATCTTCAGTTGCACAAATGAAAAACTCCATTATTGCTAAAGTGGGTCATCTGAAAAAGAAAAACTAAAAAGTTACTAAATGTGGTTTCAGGAACACCATTTTAGCAATAAAATATTTTTTTGCAAATGTATTTCTTAGTGTGACTATTAAAGGGACTGTTAAATGGCTTCAGAAGTCTTGGAAAATAGTGCATGAAAACTTAATGTTTTTTTTTTTTTAATGCTTTTAGTGAGGCTTAATAATAACACATAATTATATGCACAGTATCAGACATCACTGAAAAGCTGCAGCTGTGGCGGTAAGGATTTTTGGGGGATGAATCTCCCCAGCTGTCACTGCCTTCTGCTGTCAGTGTCTTCTAGTACAAAAAATCTGCGTCTGATTGATGCTGCCTGCCTTGAAGATTTACTGCGAGTTTTTAAAATCATGATAATCAAACATACTCCAACACTATAATTAAATTTTAAACGATAATACTAACCATCAGGACATTTTATCGTGGTTTATCATGAAATCGCTAACCGTCCAATCCATAGTTTTGATGTTTTACGCATCTAAATGTTTTGATAACTGTTGCTTTGTGGCATTAAACTGGGAATTAAATGTCTTTTTTCGCCTTAGACCTGATGCTGTTGAAAGAGGAGAGTCAAGATCTGAATGAATTGGAAGAGAAAGATCAGTACAAGACGCAACATTATTTCATATCTGAAGAAAAAACTTTTAGTTGCTCACAGACTGAAAAAACTACCTCACGAAAAAGGTATCAAAAGTCAGGGACTGTAGGTAATGTCACATGCCATCTGTGTGGACTAAGTTTCAAAAAGCATGGAAACCTTGAAGTCCACATGAGAGTTCACACCAGAAGGAAGCTTTACCCCTGCCAAGAGTGTGGAATAAATTTCAATTGAAAAGAACGCCTTAAAGTCCACATGAGAATTCACACTGGAGAGAAGCCTTTCACATGCCAAGAGTGTGGAATGAGTTTTGCTCAAAAAGGACACATGAATGGTCACATGAGAGTTCACACTGGAGAGAAGCCTTTCACATGCCAACAGTGTGGAATAAGTTTCACTCAAAAAGGACACATGAGAGTTAACAATGGAGAGAGGCTTTTTACCTGCCAACAGTGTGGAAAATGTTCATTCAAAAATCACACCTGAACAGTCACATAAGAATTCACACTGGAGAGAAGCCTTTCAAATGCCAACAATGTGGAATAAGTTTTACTCAAAAAGGACAACTGGACAGACACTTGAGAATTCACACTGGAGAGAAGCCTTAAAGTGCCCCTATTGTGGACTTTTGAAAATTTCCTTTTATGCAGTGTATAATGTGGCTGTATGTGAATGTAAACAGACCGCAAAGCTGTAAAGTGCATCATAAATAAAGTTATTGTCTCTTAAAAGAAATTGTTGACTCTATACCTCTTAAACAAGTCCTTGAAACCCATTTCTGCAAATTTCACAAGTTAACAAGTTTACATAATGCCTGCCTACGTTTTGCATTGACATCCCGTGAACCCATGACTGAGAAACTCATGCTTTATCATGACATGCACGCTCAAATAGAGGTCTGTGAAATGCTGCCACTGGTAGATTCTTTTGCATTATGATTCGAAGCACAAGCAGTATCAGTAATGTCAAAAAATGTGATTGCCCAGGTGAAAAAAAAAGTAAATTTCAGTAATGTCCTTAAAGTGCTCTATTTTCTCACACTAATTTTGTATTAATATACTAAAAATTCTTCTTTAGTACTTCTTAAGATCATCTAAGTGTACTCAACTGTGCTATTTTGGGACACCATGAAATATGAACTTAAATGTGCTTTTAATATACTATTTTATATTTCATTACCACTTGTAGTACACTTTGGGTTCAAATGTACTATTAGTATCTAAATACATTTTTTAAATACAGAGATGGTATATAAAAAGCACATTTAAGTTCATATTTCATTGTGTCCCAGAATAGCAAGTACACTTAGATGATCTTAATATACTAAAAGTTCAATATACTAAGTTCAAAATTAGTGCACGAAAATAGAGCACTTTAAGTACATTATAGAAATGCACTTTTTTTTTCACCTGGGTGTGCAGTCAAATGTCCTGGTGTATGCCGTTTAAACGAGTGTTCTCACAGATACACTTGCTGTACTTCCTGGAGTTTTGATATATGTTATAGACTCAATATTGTTTCTAAATGTGGTGACCTAAATTCCCGTGACCCTGGTTGTCACTGCAGAAACTGGGAATGATTCAAGCTGTAGGGACACTTTTGGAGGGACTAAATTAGCTCCGGTTTCAGAGTAGGGTTTCACCCAGTACAATAGGAACTAGTGACGCATATGTTCATTGTTTGGCCGAACGTATGCAAAACCCACCATTTTTAAAAAGCCATATAAACCTGAATGTGTAGAGGATCTAGCATACCTGTTATAATTTTTGATACTTGCATGTCTAAATGTTTTGATGTCTTTTTCTTTCTGACATTAAACTGGAATAAACTCTTTTTTCATCTTAGACCTGATGGTGTTGAAAGAGGAGCATCAAGATCTGAATGAAGTGAAAGAGAAAGATCAGAGCAAGACGCATCGTAATTTCACGACTGAAGAAAAATCTTCACAGACTGAAAATACTACCTCACGAAAAAAGCATCAAAAGTCAGGGACTGTAGATAATGTCACCTGCCATCTGTGTTTACTACGTTTCAAAAAACAACACAACCTTGACGTCCACATGAGAGTTCACACTAAAAAGTTTTACCCCTGCCAAGAGTGTGCAAAGATTTTCAAAGATTCAATAAGGTTTAAAATCCACATGAGAATTCACACTGGAGAGAAGCCTTTCAACTGCTCTCAGTGTGGAATGAATTTCAGGCAAAAAGGAACCCTACAAAATCATATGAGAGTTCACTCTGTAGAGAAGCCTTACATGTGCCAACAGTGTGGATTGGGTTTCAGGCATAAAGTAAACTTTAGAAGCCACATGAGAACTCACACTGGAAAGCCGCCTTACATCTGCCAGCAGTGTGGAACATCTTTCACTCAGAAAGGAAACCTTACAAGACACATGAACATTCACACAGGAAAGAAACCTTGCATATGCCCTCACTGTGGAAACCGTTTCAGTCAAGATGGAAACCTTAAAGTCCACATGAGAATTCATTCTGGGGAAAAATAGAATAGTTTAAATGTAAAACTGATTTAGAAACCGTACACACGCCCTTGATGCACATTATGTAAATCCAACACTTTACATACTGATATGCTCATACGATCACATGAGATCTGTAAATGATATGTAACATGTTTATGCATGATGAAGAGATTGGACTTTAGTTTTGTGAATGCAGAAAGCTTTCTATTATGATTTATTCATGTATTTACACATCAAGTATAACAGGTGTGTACTGCATTGTAAGTGCTGAATGGTGAGGATATGGACAGCTGTCTTCTTGGAGACACATATAGTCTTAAACTGCTGTGCACCTGATGTGAGCTTCAGTGCAGGGGTAAAACCAGTTCACTAGATCCCACACAGCACACATGAGTGAAGGGATTTAATGTTCACCCACTGGAATCACCTTATTGTAAGATGTTTATTCACTTCAAAACTAATAAATTACTCTTCTTTAAAAAACACTGCTTTATACATGTTTGTGTTTTTGAACACAGATCAGCTTACAAGTTCACTTTACATTAAATTACATAGTGATGATTTACAAATGGTTTGTTCATCATTTGATCATTATTAATCATTGTTTTAGATAATGACGCTAAAACAGGTTTGACATAAAAAGCAAGTGTTTAATAATATAACAACCATCAAAAAAAAAAAAAAAAAAAATCATTGTATCCATGGTTTACCAAGCTTTATAATGGCAGTGAGCAAGACCGACAAGTATGACACTGAAGAAAGTGTCTCCATCCACATCCATCCATCATAAACCTATGTCATACTGCTCCAGGGGCTTAATAATGGGCTTCTGAAGCGAAGCAATACATTTGTGTAAAAAATAAACATATTTAACAAGTTATAAAGTAAAGTATCTAGCTTCCACCAGACCACCTTCTGTATTCCCATTACAAAAAAAACAACTGGTGTCAATTAAGCTTTTTCTATAAGTTAAATACGGAAAGCGTAGGACGTAACATAAGATTTTTTGAACTGGTAGAGTTTTATAATTTCTACTTAAATTGAATACAGAAGCATTGGATTTTGTGATCTAATCTGATTTCTTAATCCTTTTTTTCTTTTAAACAACTGATTTCAGAGATCCAATCTGAAATCAGATCAGATTACTTTTGCACAACTGGCCCAGGCATTCAAATGGCAGCAGGAAATCATTCACCGAACGGAGTCTTGCATGGATTCTGATCACTCCTATGTATTTAAAGCTGCCAATGTATTGGCAAATTTGTCCTTAGAAACCAGAGCACTCATACCAGACATTATCGCGGGAGAATAACATATGAACAAAAACACAGCAAAGGTAAATATGAACCTGAGAATCATAATAAAATGATAAATGGTGTAAATCAAATGACAACATACATGACTAATAATTATGATTGAACTGAGTAAAGAAAATAAAGCACAGAAATGGAATTAATAGACATGTTTGAGATCCTAAGATCCTTTATTTACATAGGAATTGATCAACAAACTGAAATTGATTCATTCCCTTGAGTTTAACATGCTGTTCCTGTTTCTTTTGTTGTTGATTCTAACTCAATGTCTTCCTTAAAGTCTGCAAACTCACTCTCGATTTGTATTTTGTTTTTTTGTTTTGTGGACTGGTTTTCAGTTCCTGTGTTACCATTGCCATCTTATTAATTTCCAAATCAATCCTTGTTTATCACCACCATTACCTGTCCTTCATTTAGTCCCTTGTTATCTAGTATAATTAAATCCTCAGTCATCTTATATTCATTGTCTTGTGTTACTATTTCTTGCTAGCGTTTAATATATATAAGTGTTCATCGTCTTTCTGTGTTAAGCCTCTTATCTTGGACTATTTAGTCAAGCCAGTGTGTGACAGTCACTGATTTATCATGAAGCTTAAAGAATTATGGGTAGAATCTATTCTGTTTCATCAACACAGTTTCACAAATGATCCAACATGATAAACGGTAAACCCAGGATAGAGCGGTTGAGTGAATGTGGTCTGGACTGTGTGGATGAGGCTCATTGTGTCTCCAGAGATGCTGTAGAAGGACAGAGTTCCTGCACTGTGATCCACATACACTCCTATTCTACCACTGATGGACTTCACAGGGATTTCAGTTTGTATGTTATTGTGTCTGAATGAGTAACCGAAGAGAGAGCAGATCAAACTCCAAGACTGATCATTAAATCCAAACACACACTCATCACCCTGTCCCCTTCTGTTGATGCTCTTATATGACACTGATATAAATACTCCATATTCACCACTCCACTCAATCTCCCAGTAACAGCGTCCACACACACTCTCTCTGCACAACACCTGAGGATAATCAAATCTGTCTGGATGAACAGGATACGGCTGAAGCTCTGTGACAGTGTAAGTGATCACTCTGTTCTTCTCAGACAAACGGAGATGTTTATTCACTATGTTGAGATCCAGAGTGAACCGATGGGAATCTAATGGAGAGAAAACACATCAGGGGTGTATTGCATAAACTTTTTATATTAAGTCTAAAGTTAAAGATGCAGCCTGTAAGGTATTGCCTCTTTGTCGCCATCTCTGTTCAAAACCTGCGATTGCAGTTATTTACAGAATTGTCATCTTTACATGGGTTGTGCATCGGCACGACTCCTCAGTGTGGATTAATCTAATGCTTTAAGGATGTGTGGCTGTCAGTCACTGGTGAATACTGTTCAGGTACTTTGGAATGTCAGATTGTAGTCTTGGAAGTATGAACAAAATAAGAAAAGTTTCACAGGAAAATCTAAACAAGTAAGAAACAAATCTGCCCCTTTTGTTCTGACCAAATTAGAAAAAAAGCATTACAATAAATCACACTATAACTGGTGATTAAATCGAATGATCGCTTAGCTCATATCACATCAAACACCAAATTATTATTGTTATACATTGTTCTCAAATTAATGTTAACATCAGCATTGTGTGACTATGCATTTAGTGTTTTTGCATTACCTGTAGATTTCAATTTATGTAAAGTTTAATCTTTAAATGTCCATTTGTCATACTATACAATCTGCCATCAAAATGATGTTTAATTATTCTAGCTGCTGCAAGAAAAGTCTATAAATGATCCTTCACCTGCATCATCCTTACATGATATAGCCTACTTGCTGGGACTCATCATTTATGTAAACAGATGTGATGTAATGACACAAAAATACGAACTGTGGCATGTTCGAATTGCCCACGCAAACCTATCAGTACCACTTGAATTAGAAAACATTATTACAAGCTTTACTGTGATAAATCAGGCTAAGGAAAGGAGATAGTATTGATCAATGAAAAAAAGATTGACAAGTTAATTTAGGATTTTTCACAAATTTGTTTTACAAAAGCAAATCTTTACTTGAGTTCGGAACTCAAATCTCAGGTCTGTTACCAAGCAACAAATGATAATAATGCACTTAAGAAATGTGGGGTTGTCCTAAAGATAAGACAAGTGTGTGAGTGTGTGTATACATACATTTGCTTACTCCTGCTGTAATCCTGATCTCTCCTCCATGATCCACACTACAAAACACACACAGTGTCACAGTTACTCAGTAAACACACACATCCTTGTTTATACTACTTTGTGGGGACCTCCAAATCTGGGCATTAATTGGTTTACAGTTAAATGTACACTGTTATACTTGTTCAGCCACTTAAAACTCACAATGTGCATAAAAATTAAAAAGTTTCTGTGCATGTGTCTGTACTGCATGTGTGTGCATTTGTATGGGAGAGAGAGTGGAAGAATGCGGATAAAGCATTATTAGAAAAATCATAAAAAAATGTTTGTAATTTATATCATACTCTTTGTTATATTTATTTGTTTGGTCTATGTCTTTGTGGGTTTTGGTTCTTTTGTTGTTGTTAGGCTGTAACTGAAATTATTTTGGAAAGTGACATGGAACTATGATGCAGTCAAAACTTGCCTGAAACTAATTAAGCTGCACATTTACTAAAGCATTCAACAGCCCCATAGTATAACGAGTATTTACATCCTCAGTAAGTTCTCAATAAGAACTTTTGTAAATCTATAAAAGAAATAAAGTCTAACTGGTTTGTAATAAGTGAAGATTGTAATAAAGTTTTTTAATCACAAATCTTAATGCTCTACATACTTGAGTTTATCCAGTCTGTAGTTTGGGTGGTTGAGTTTATCAGTGAGCAGCTTGACTCCTGAATCTCCTGGATGATTATAGCTCAGATCCAGCTCTCTCAGGTGTGAGGGGTTTGAATTCAGAGCTGAAGACACATAACCACAGCCTTCCTCTGTCACCATACAGCCAGACAATCTATAAAGACACAGCAACAATCCACAAGACATTAGTTTGTCAATCAAATATTACTATCACACACTGACCAGTGCAGTTTATATTTGCAGGCAGCTGCTATTGTCAGTAGATTCAGTTACAAAAGTGTCTGTGGAAGTGTATCAGAGTAAAAGTATTAATTTGCTTTTCTAAATGTAGTTATCCTCTTGAGGCGCATCCCCCTTTTGTGCCTCAAACAGGTTGTCTTTCCTAAACTATATTGAGTATGAGCATAGTTCTGGCATCATTTAAAAGTCGAAAAATTGAGCTTTAGACTTAATATAAGTAAAAAAATAAGTTGGACAAGCTGAAGTTTAATAGAATAAACATTATTTTACATAACATAACACTGCATAAAATCTTTTTATCATTTAAAAAATAATAAAGATACATGTGAAAGCTAGAAATACACTGGGCGCAAAGCCACAAGTCTTGTTTTAATTTTGAAGATGAAAAAAATAAGGTTTAAGTTTAGAATGTGTGCATATTTTACTGAGGTAAAATTACCTCTATTTTACTCAGTATAAATATCAAAATATATGTTCTTCTCTGGTGAGAGTAGATTTCTCTGTTGTGAGAAAGATTGTCACATGAACAAATAATGTAAGCTATGCCTAACACAAAATATTTTTTTTCTTTGAGTTAAAATTATTTAATATATATCTAATTCCATTGGAAACTAAACTTTTTTTTATTAGAGAAATATTCCAACATACAGAAAACTCCTACAACTCAACATACAGAAAACAAAACAATGCTCCACCCACTCTCCCTCTACCTGATACACACCACATAGGGACGAATACTAAAAAAAAAGCCAGAAGTGAAATGGATCTTAGATCCAACTCAAATTAAGTCAACACCCCTTTCCTTCAAGTCTCCTCTGCCTTCTCCTGTAAATACCTTAATAAAGGGTTCCCAAGTTTTAGCAAACTGTCCTTAGAAAGAGTAGCATATGCTCCAAATGTAATGCATTTGTGAGTTTGTCAAGCCACAGCTGGGATGGGGCCCCGGATGTTTATTTATTTTAAAACCATTTACCTCAGTATTTCCAGCTGACAGTTTGGACTCTTCAGTCCATCAGAAAGAAGCTTCACTCCAAAATCCCGCAGGTCATTGTTACCGAGGTCCAATTCTCTCAGGAAGGAGTTTGAGGAATGTAAAACTGAAGACAAATTTTCACAGGACTGAGAAGTGAGATCACAGAACTGTAGCCTGTGTATAGAACAAAATAAACAGTAACAGTAATCCTTAGTAGGTAGCTTTTATAATAAGGAGCTTGAAAAAACCCTGTGCTGTTGAGCAAAGCTAAAACAATTTTCTATTCATAAAACATCAAACCAGTATTTATATAATCATACACATTACATGTATTAATTTTTTTACTGAATAGTCTAGGCCAACAGGTTACCCATGTAAAATGAAGGCCCTATTACAAAAAAATTAACAGTGTATATAAATGATTGTAAAGGTGACTCTTACAGTGCTCTTCTGGTGTTTTTGATTACTGGCAGCAGTCTCATTACTGCTTTATCAGATCTTTGGTATTTATGCAGTTCAAACTTTTCTTGAGTCTCTTCTGACATGAGGAGCACAAACACCAGACCAGACCACTGGATAGAGGAGAGATTCTCTGCTAAAAGATTTCCTGAGCTCAGATTCTTCTTGATTTCCTCCACAAAGTCATCTTTCAGTTCACTGAGACAGTAGAAGAGATTCATGGTTATATCCACTGATTTCTCCATCTCTATTATCTGTTTGATATAGTCAACAGTGTTGTTAACATTCTCTGATTTCAGTGTCAGTTTTGGCAGTAGTTCCTTCAGGTCACTTTGAGTGGACTCCAGTGAGAGACCCACGTAGAACCGGAGAAAAAGGTCCAGGTGTCCATTCTCACTTTGTAAAGCCTTGTTGACTGCAGCCTTATGAAGCTGAAACAGTGGCTTTTTGGACAGTTTCCATGTCAGTTTTTCTCTCCAGGATTCAAGAAATGGGGTTGTTTTCTTGTATTTGCTAATCAAAAACACATAGAGAGCAGCAAGGAATTCTTGTACGCTGAGATGTATAAAGCTGTAAAATGTTCTTGCCTTTTCTTCCTGAAACATTTGCGTGCATAACCCAGACAACACAGACAATTCACTGACATCTAGTCCACATTCCTCAAAATCTTCTTTGTAGAAAATCTGTTTTCCTTTCTCCAGCTGTTGAAAGGCCAGTTTCCCAAGCTTCAGAATAATCTCATCAAAAGACCTTGCACTGGTTATAGGTTCAGGGTCATCACAGTATTTTTCTTCCATCTGTTGCTTCTGAGAAATTAAGAAGCTTGTGTACATCCCTGTGAGAGTTGTGGGAGTTTTGTCATTGCTCGCTCGGGCCAGTAGGGGCTGAAGAACAGTAAGAGAGATGGAGCAGAAAACAGGGATATGGCACATGATGTACAGGCTTCTGAATTTCCTGATGTGACGGATAATGCTTTCAGAAACCTCAGGACTGCTGTTATTTTTGAAGTATTGCTCTTTCTGCTCATCATTGAATCCTCTCACCTCTGTCACTTGATCAATGTAGTTACGGGGTATCAGACCGGCTGCTGCTGGTCTGGATGTGATCCAGATGAGAGCAGAGGGAACCAAATGTTTCTTGATGAGGTTTATTATTATCTTAGTCACTGCTGTTTTTTCATTTACATTTGTAAATCTGTCACCTTCTTTTAATCCCAAAGGAAAGCGACATTCATCTTCATCCAGCCCATCAAAGATGAACATAACTTTACCATCACTTTCAGGAAGAGAGGACAGTTCTTCAGGACTACTAAAGAAGTATTTGTTAAGCAGTCCCAAGAGACTGTACTCTTCTTTAATCAAATTCAATCTACGAAATGGAAGTGGAAATATGAAGACTATATCCTGGTTTTCTTTTCCTTCAGCCCAGTCAAGGATGAATTTATTGACAGAGACAGTTTTTCCTAGTCCAGCGATCCCCATTGTCAGCACTTTTGTTTTGTCGCCCCGTGGACTGGACTTTAAACATGTCATTACACTCGATTGGCTTTTGTTTGGCAGTCAGTCGGTTGTGGTTTGGTTCGATCTGTCTCACCTAATGGTCGTTCACTCTTCCTCCAGTTTCATTCTCCACCACGTATAAATCAGTGTAAATATTGTTCAAGTATTTCTGATGACCCATCTGTGAGTTACCTATCAATATCCTGTTGTAGTCCTGTTTTAATGTGATCTTCAGTCTGAGACTGGTCTCGGTGTAATCATGAAGACTAGCTTGATTGTCGTCTGCAGTTAAGCATTTAAGAAAGAGGGAAAAGACAGCAAAGACTAAGTGATCAGTTTTATTATAAAATCATGCTTCTATTTTTGAATTAAATCACAATCTTACTGCAATAGTGATAACATGCACATCGTACACTGATTATGCTGAAGTTGACAACATATATGGTGAGGGAAATGCCTTGACTTATGCTGACTCAAATGCACCTGGTTTCAATTTTAAAATTTTTGAACAACTTTCTTTTTCTAATTCCTTCCAGAGCATTTACTGGACTGTCACAATTGGATCAAAATTAAAAGGACAGTTCACCTAAAAATGAACATTCTGGAGAAGGTGTTCGCTGCAGAGCAAATGGGTGGAGCTTACATTAGCGCCCCCTTCGCTAGATGTCCAGCGAGGAGGAGCGAATGTACAACCACACTCTAATCCTACCCACAACTCTATCTCTCCACCCCATTCAACTTCATTCGGTCATCATTTGGTCATCATTTACTCACCCCCGATTAGGATATTTGGAAAATGATCAGTAACCAAACAGATCTCGCCCCCCATTGACTACTATATGGTAGACACTGGGGGCTGAGATCTGTTTAGTACCTGACAATTTTCCAAATATCTTCCTTTGTGTTCAGCAGAACAAAGAAATTCATATAGGTTTGGAACTACTTGAAGGTGAGTAAATGACAGAATTTCCATTTTGGGGTGAACTATCCCTTTAAGGTCATACTGAAAAGCTTTTTGATCAAACCATTGATATCTAATGCTGCGTTCACGTCACCTCGTATTTACCGGATTCTTGAAATGACAACACGTGACGTTATATTCGGAGCTGTTCACGTCCTCGGACTGGTAATTATGCGTTTCCATGGCACCACTATCAACGCCTAAATGAATCTAAAGCGGTCAGGTGGTACAGAGGCCACGTGGTACATGTGGGAGCTTTCAGAAAACTCCCAGCTTACAAGCTGTAATTACGAGCTCTACGAGGACGTGAACGCTTTTTACAAGCTAGAATCTCGTAACTACAGGAACGAGGCCGCGTGAACGCACCTTAACACACCACACAAGACATGAGACTGTATTAGGTTCAGGTTGGGGTTATCGCAAAGACCCTTTGTATGTAAAAGTTGCTTTCAGAAGTTTTAATTCAGGGTTTAAGACCCTAAACAATTTAACCATTTAAAAAGTCGTGACTAGATACTCTGTTCTATTAAATGTGCTTGTATAAGATCTGCCACTGTTCTTCTTGACCCTGTAAAATTGCTGTTATATTTCCTTGTTTTCATGTACATTGTTATTTACCAATTATCTCTTTTGAATGAATAGCAGCATATGTCTTCATATTGCCTTCAGCCTGATCTGTGTGTGTGAGAGAGAGAGGATCACTCACTGGGAAACATAAATCACACAAACACATCAGCAGAGCTTGTCAAACTATCACATTGGTAATCTGTAAATCACTTTACAGTCACAGTAAATTAAATGTTACCTTGGTTGTAATTGTTCTGTAGCTGCTCAGCCAGATTATTCTGGTTCATCTTCTTCAGGATTTTCAGTGACCTTCACAGCTTCTTCTGGTCCAAAACATGCCACCATCTTATCCACAGTTTTCAACCTATCTGCATTCTCCATATCAGACTGATATACACTTATTATCATTCTTTAAGTGCCACTGAAACTTCTTCAGTTCAGCTTCTAGCAGTTCATTGAGGGATTTCTCAAGCAGCTCTTCAACAAACGCCATCGCCCTTCACAGATTCACAGCTGCAGGACAAAAAGAAAAAGATCTGAAGTATTTTCACTCTAAACGTGGACCTAAACATCAAATGTTATTAAGATTATAAAAAATGAAGCTGTGATCAAATCAGGACTCTCAGAGGCACCTCATCCAAAATCATCTGTTAAAGTCAGAGCTTAACAGGATCCGGAACCTCCGAAATCCAATCCAGCACCTAATTTGGAGGATCCCCCTTCTCGCACACCACTGACATGCACCATGCTGACCTGTAGCTTAGATATGTTTCATGAAAAATCAAGTATAATGGGGCGTTCACACCAGACGCGACTTGTGCGAATAATCACGCTATTCGCATGTAGTTGGACGCTCGAACATTTTGAGTTTACTCGCTTCTTTTGTGTCATGAGAGGGGCTCTCCCGCTCCTTTATGTGTCCCTCAGACTTTTCCACACACTTCCTCTGAATAAATACTCAACTCGTCAGCGGGAAAGTTGTAAAATACAGCGAATAAGCTTAATTTGCCAGCTTTAGCTAGCTTGTAGTCTTAATATTTATATAGCCTGTAGCTCGAGTAAAGACTGTTTTTACAACTTACCAGATTGTCCAACCTCCTCACTCACTTTCTTCCAAGCAAGATAATTTTTATTCTTGTTTCTATAAAAGTAGATGCATCTTACAGAAATGATTTGTCCTCCATTGTTGTTTAAGATTTCTGCCTCGGTCACTACTAGAGCAAGCTCCTGATTGGTTAACGCGGCGTGAATTTTCGCCAACGTTCAGATTTTTCAACTTGCGTGATTCGCGCGAATAACGCGTTATGCACATCAAACGCCCGAAACGCTCAATTTGCGCTGCAGGATATCTATTCACATCTTTGCATTGACTTAACATGTAAATCACTCGCGCTTAACGTTTCATTCACATCTGGTGTGAACACACCATAACTCTTGCCTTTGACATGTACGTATACATGGGTGTGATTGCTCTAGGCTAGTACCTGGAGAGCGAACATGTGAGCGGATCAGTGCATCACGTTATCTACTGCTAAATTTAAATGTGCCTTCTTCCTTTCTTCCTGTGCTTTCTTCATTATTTTCATTATTAAACACTTGCAGTCTGTATAATTCATAAACACTTACAAATCCTGACACCATTTAAAATTCAATAATTAAAAAAAATTCCCAATATTTTTATTGAAATTTTTTTGTTTTCCAAAAGACAAAAAGACCATATAACACAGGTCCACATAAAGAAAAAGAACAGGTAAACATTCCCACACTCATTCACTCACATACTTGCACTTCTTAATATTTTTAGTTCCCAGATATAATGTTCATATAAGGTTCCCAAAGTTTTTCAAATTCTTTTAGTTTCCCTTTGGCAATATAAGTTAGTCTTTCCAGTCCTATACATTCTGACAGTTCTTTGGTCCATTGTTTTCTTGAGGGTGCTTCCATTTTCTTCCAGTTCAAGGCAATAGCTCTTCTAGCATGCAAAAATCCAAAGTCCAGCAGTTTTGTTAATTTCTTAGTGGGTAGTAAACCTTTTGGATACATTCCCAAAATGCAAAGTTTTGCACAAAGAGGTAGTCTTACATTGAATACATTGGACAGGCACTGAATTACATCCGACCAGAAACCCCGTATTTTTGAACACTCCCGAACACAATGAATGAGTGTTCATTTGTAGTTGTTGCATTTGGTGCACGTATCAGGAATATTCAATAAATTTAAACAAAAACATTGAAGTTTGATTTCTAAAGCTCACCTTCTGCTTCAAATTACACAGTCAAAGCATCAGTGGTTATTCCTGACAAAAAGGATGGTTTATAGGTCAAGGAATAGCTGGTACAAGAACAACAAAATCTATTATTATGATTATTATTATTATTATTTACTGAGTGAACATCACACACACCAGTAGCTCCAGAAATTTCTTGAAAAATGAAGGACCACCACTTTCAACTTAACCTAGCAAAGACAAAACTGCTTGTGGTCTCAGCCAACCCAACATTTCATCACAACTTCTCCATTCAGCTGGGTTTGTCAACTTTAACTCCATCCAGGACAGCCAGGAACTTGGAGTTGTGATTGATGATCACTTGAACTTCACAGACCACTGTTGTATCAGCCAGTCAATTCCCCTCTCCATTGCCTCCATAACTTTCTAATTGATTCCTCTGCGATACTGCACTTGATATAACACACAAAAATCAAGTTGACATCCATTGCTTTCTGTTTAATGGCCATTTATTTTTTATTTTTTTTACTTTAGCTTTACTTTAAAAGAATCTAAAATGAAGGGAATCCTATCCTTTTAATCATAATGCAAATAACATTCAAACAAAGAGCAAGTTGTATTCTGTCTCACTTTGAAGTTCTTTTAGGCCATCCAATATTCAGTTCCTTGGTCCCGAACATACACATACACTTGATCCAGTTCCTAGTTCCTTCTTAGGCCTGTTATTTAAATACACCCCTTTTGACCTTTCTAGAACATGTACAGGAAATTTCGACATTTGCATCATAAGCATATTATGTAATGCTTAAAGCAGGAATTAAGCAAACTATTAAAAGAAGTCATACAAAACTCCATCTTCCTCAAAACACTCTTTACACTTTTCTGAAAAGGCATTCAACCTCCATCAAGAAAATTTCCATCACACTAATATGCAAAAATAACAGAAATAATTGTTATATATTTCCCATTTTTACAGAGCCTCACACATGACATGCAGCAAAAAAAGTCAATTGTGGGCACTCATTACTAAAGCCCCGTTCACACCGCCGGCGACTTTTTCGCTGCATGGCATTAGTCTCTGTACTGTGAAGTCGGTTGTGGGCTTTCCTAGTGCTGTTGCTGTAATGTCATTGGTAGACTGCACGTCTGATCATATCTATAGAAAATGCATTCTGCTGTTGTAGAGTGCTGTGACTGCAGTGCTCAATGCATTAACGATCGATCTATCAATAAGTTAAGCTCACTCATTCTGTCAAAAATGACTAAAACATCATTCGAACTTGACAAATAATCAATGTTCTTGTCTCTAATAATCAACACAATGCAGGGGAAACTGTAATATGAACTGCAGCAGCAGTGTTAAACTGCTCACAGCGTCATATAATTAACAACACAAAATGTATGATGAATCAAACTCACAAGACTGCCAACCACGTCATTTCCATGCATCATTTTATTATATCCATGTATGTACAGTCAAATCATATAAAACAGTGAAATCACTCAGGAATTGTGTCATGTCTGTCTTGCCTGCACTCGAGATGGTGACGTGAGCTCCAGAGAGCTCCTATTGGTTGTGGCTCACGAATTTCTCTTCTCATTTTAAAATTCTGATCTTTTATTGCATGTCTCCCGTCACTTGACATGCCTACATTCCATCGCCAACAGTCACTGTCACCGGAAGTCGCAAGAGCTCCATTGAAATGAATGGGTTCCTGTCACTGCTTGTCGCTGGTGGTGTGAACGGGGCTTGAGTTGTTCTCTCAGTTTACTAAATAGTGTGCATGAGGGAATGAATTAGTAAGTCATATGCACGATTTAGCAATTTGAGCTACAGTAGCTCGTCTGTTGGATTGAACCACACGGGCCAGTCTTCACTCCCCACGTTCATCAATGAGCCTTGGCCGCCCATGACCCTGTCGCCGGTTCATCACTGTTCCTTCCTTGGAACACTTTTGATAGATACTCACCACTGCAGACCGGGAACACCCCACAAGAGCTGCAGTTTTGGAGATGCTCTGACAAGGGCCAAATTGTGATGTCTAGACGACTGGGTCAAACTAGGGTGACCACCTGCTAATAAGCCCAAGGGGGGACAAGGGCTATGTTTCTGAGGGACAATGTGGGACACTGCCTGGCGAGGCGGTGACTCCACCCCATGGGCAGACTCAGTGATAATGGTTTACTCATTTCTAGCACATAAAACATGTGTAATTGCTGATGTATGCTCATGAATAGGCCAACCAATGTCAATTTTTTTTTCTAAATGTATGTCCTATATGTATATACATATACATACATGCAAAATCAATTGGTAGTTACTAATAGAATAATGAGGACACAAACATTTACATTCAGTCGCGTTCGGTCCCATTTATTTGCATACACATACCTACACCGTTTTAGTCCAAAAGTGTGCACATTTGTAGAAATACACATTTTGCATTCAGATTGCATTATGGTTTCATAATTACCAAGGTCATAAAATATAATTTGCTAAGGGGGTTCGGGGGCATGCTCCCCCGAGAAAATTTAGATTTCTCTGGTGTATGTGCATTTTTAAGACGTTTTAAGGCCAACAAATTGGATAACAATAGCTTTAAAACCATGTTAACAAATACATGCATTCACAGTTTTGAGGCAGCTTTAATCGCATGTGTGGTAATTTCATGACTTAACTTACAACAGAGCAATGACGGTCATTGCTCGTATTCTTATGGGCTTTATTTAAGCTATAATAAAGTAATTATGCAGCGCGCGCCGGCGCATTTGCGCATGCAATTCTTGAGTGCGCGCCGCGAGCACAGAATAACAGCTGATTGGACATGTTAATTTTTCTGAATTTTACTGATAGTATGAAAACATCTCACCTGACCGCAGTTCACTGTTGTTCAACTGAATCTCCCTCTGCGTCACTTGTAGCCTATCTTTTCCAATTTTCATTGATTCAACTTATTCGTTTAAAAAGCTGATTTATTCAGTAAAGAAACAGCGCCATTTGTTGCTCAGGGACACAATGCTCTGGATTTGATCTGAACTATATTCGTTGGCGAAATTGTGCAGAAACAGGCAATGATGTCTAAAATGTAAACATGAATAAAATTTATTTAACATTTGTTATGCTGATGTCTGGAGAAAAACGTCACTCTTCATGTGATATTTATTAACACAGTGAAAGCGTGCACTCTAAATGCGCACCGACACTAGTCTAATCTACAAGACAACATCACATACAGGGATGTCAGATCGATTGTGCATCGTTAAAACAACAATTATGATAAAATCGCACACCCCTAACCGACCCTCTTCACAGTATAAATAACATTTGAAATTCAGGTCTGTAGACATTACTATTTAGACTTTTGGTGGCAGTGAAACAGCTACTCTGGTGGCGTCAGTCAATCTATCTTTTTTGGTGGCATTTTATTTTCTTTCACTTCATGAATTTACATTATACATTTAAATTAATAGTACCCAATGCAAAATCATACTGGGGTGGCCAGAATTTATGCAGGGGTGGCCGTGGCCACCCCTTGAGGGCGCCCCTGTGCGTGACACAATCTCAATTTGCGGGACGCATGAATTGGGCTTCAAACGCTGTGCGCGCACGCGCTACGCGGGACGGGTGGTCACCCTAGGTCAAACTCGCTCAAATCGTTATGCTTGCGCATTTTTCCTGCTTCTAACACATGAACTTTAAGGACAAATTGTTCACTTAACAGTAATTGCAGGTTTCAAACAGAGATGGCGACAAAGAGGCAAAACATACAGACTGCAGCTTTAAGGTAGGAAAATACCTAAAACAAATCATAAGCAAAATTTGAAATCTGCTGAATCATCCTGAACACATTTCAGGGACAACTTGGCAGAAAATTATTAAACAGATTTATACATCATCTATATGTGACCAGTCACGGAAACCAGGGACACAAGTCGGCAGCACAACATTCGCGCAAAATGAAAAAGAAGCTTTTTTTTTTTTTCAAAATTGGTGATTTTCGTTTTTTTGCAGAATCTGTTAGTTGAGATCACGAAGAAGCCTCTCCAGCAGTATTGGTATATTTAAAAGTGTACATTTTAAGTTTGAAATCGGCTTGTTTTTCTGAGATTCTATCTCGCAGTTGGGGCGTGTCATTGTCTGTTTGTATTTCCTTACAGGAATCGGATACGCCGGCTTTTGTTTCTTTTGTTATTGCCCCCGCCCTCCAAGGGAAGCGTGGCTACTTAGTATGCAGCGCCGGCTCTGCTGGATTCTTTAGCTGCGGAAAAAAGTGGCGAATTATTGGACATTTAGAGGCAAACAGACGGTTACACTCCGAAGCTTCATGATTCATTTGTTTTGAATCAGTGATTCGGAGCATGTATCAAACTGCCAATGTCACGTGATTTTAGTAAACGAGGCTTCATTACGTCATCACTGTTTCGAAACATTTCAAAACAGTTAGAAATTTCAGTGGTTCACCGGTAGAGGGCAATGATAAAGTGAACCCATGAATCATGCAGATTCACTGAGAACTGTTGAAAAAGTGTCTATGGGTTTTACCTGATCTCTGATCAGTTTTATAAATTTGTAGATGTTTTAATTAGACATTAGAATAATCAAAATAAATAATGGTAGTTATTAATCTCTTATTTGCCTGTTTAGCTTGAGCCATGGAACAGAGAAACAAGCCTTGAAAATTGATAAAAGAACAGATATACAGTCACTCTATATGTAATCTTATTAGAGGATTAGTTAATTGCATTTGATTGATTTTACTTTCAATAAAACATTTGCAATAGATTTGTAAAAGGTGTTTTTACTGCATGTTTAGTGTGAGTTTTGTTGCATTTACACTGTTCTGACCACTAGGGGTCACCGTGGAGTCGGGTGTCAGATTGTTTCGAAGCCTCGAAACATCATGGCACATTTGATTCAACTGCTTCAGTGTTTCACGAAGCCTCGCTCTGCCCATAACTAACAAAAATGCACAGTTCAGAGTGGTTTTAATCCAAAAAGTGCAAACAAGTAGTTTTCCCAGTTGTGCACAGTAGCATTAGTCAAAAACAAAACAATAGTGATGACCGTCTGACACTGATGCTCCGACACAAGCTTCGAACTCGGAGCAGCATTTTTCTTGAACTACTGCTTCGGAGCTTGCTTTGGGGCGGAAAAACACACGTGACCGATGACGCCTGAAGCAGCAACTGCTTCAGTTCTCTAAGTGAATCACGTGAGTGGTTCAGACCAGTCGATACTGCTTCGCATCGCGAGAGGCTTCATGACGCGAGACTTTGCTGTGCGCACGCTTCAGCAGCTTTTTAGGTGCGTAATAGGACTATATAGACACCCAAAATGATGCACAAGATGTGGATTTGTTGTATTAGGAGTTTGCATAGTTGTTATTTTCACTGCATTGTTTGATCATCTTCATGGAGCCAGCTAGGAAGAGAACCTGTTCTCCAATGTGGGAACATTTTTATTTTTATAAGTTGAATAAATTGCTTTATTATACCTTGGTTATCCTACTGCACCTGGCTTATTTATTTCGTGGCTGGTTTATTTACATCATTCACACAAACCCTAGTTATACTTATACAGACATTATATTGCTATCTTCAATTTCGCCACTAGATGTCACTGAAACGAAGCTTTGAATGAATGAACCCACTTTCAAAACAATTGATGAAGTGGTTCAATACTGATTCGTTGCTTCATTTGGACATCACTACAAAACAACAAAGAGAGAGAAAACAAAAACAAATGCGATAAATCAAACTTATTTATAATATATCAATAAATGTAAGTTTGGCTATGCCAATGTCCAGACCCAAAATACATGTGCAATTCAACTTCTCTATCTTCCATTTCCCTAAAATGGCTGCCTTTTAAAGCTTTGGCTCCTCCTATATTTGGAACATACCATTTTACGGGGAATACTTTTAAGTTACATAAAAGTAGTTAAGTTCATTATAGTTCGGCTCTACAACATCCATCATTTGTATATATTACAGTTGAAACTGCTCAAATCAATAAAGACAAGACATATAAAAAAACACTTACATCCACTGTTCTCTCCCTCCCCTATGAGGTCAGAACCAGATGGAGAAATCTGCCATGAGCAAATGTTAGCTTAAAAATGGCTACTTCCCATAAGTGAGAGGTGCACCCGAAGGTATGTCTAGCTGTTTGAAATGCATTGAAGTTAACTTGATAACTAAAGAAAATGAAATAAACACCTATTGTGTAAAGTATTTTTGGTATTATTTTCTGTGTAACATTATTGGAACAGGATGCATCACTGAACATTAAACATTTAAACAAATAACAATATTTAACAGACAAAAACAAAACTAACAACTTGGGATGATAAATGGGATGTTACAACACCAAAATTAGGGCACAACATACAACTACATAAGGATGGTATAGTTTTCCGGCATTTAGTTTGTACATATGTTTAATGGTGGAAACAGTTTGTTGTACATGTACCCATGCTCAGTCCCTTCAAAATAAAAGTCCTAGGTCACAGTCAGTCTGTGACAGTTAGCATTTTTGAATTGAATGTGATGCTAATAATTTTAGCCCGTGGTGGAGCAAGTGCTACTTAATATTCTTAACAAGGATTTACTAACGTAATATTAAATGTATCAGATTAAATTCCTACTTAAGTAAAAGTAAGTATCCGTAGCCGTAAAACGTGCGTTAAGTCAAAAGTAAAAGTATGAAGAGTTTAATGTACAGGATTTTTTTAATCCTTTGACTCAAACCAGGTCTAACCACTAACTGAGGTCTAAACCAGGAAAGATAAATTAAAAGATAAATTACTGACATTTACAATGGTCTGATTTTTCCCGTTGAGTCTGTCATTGCTATGCAACCATGCAGCTTTACAGGGGGTATGGCTTATCTAAATGAGATGTAAATGAGCCCTATTGTCACTCCCAGCAGGTGACAAATGGCGAGAACTGCGAGTTTTAGAGGCTTTTTCTCTCTTTAGAGCTTTTTTGAGTGCCTACCTTCAAATGGCCACAACTTCTCCAAATATTATCAGATTTCCATGTGTTACACATTGTTGGAAAGCTTGGAGACTACACTTTTTAGAATCTGTGACTAACTAAAAATGCCCCAGAACCGACTTGTGTCCCTACTTTCCGTGATTGGTCACATATGTCAATGTCATGTGGTTGTGCAATTCAAGGTAATAGACTGGCTTCATTGGTTGAAGGTTAGGTTATCTAAATTCAGACCAGAGCTAGACCCTATTTGTGATAGATGTAAGCAGGCACATGCCCAAGTTTGTATAACTTTTGGAAATCGCCAATAGACCCATCTCCTTTTATTGCTAAATTTGGTGTTAGAGCACAGAACATGTGCCTAAGTAGCCATAATGGTTTATATATATTTGGTCTTTGTACATTGTAATTGATACTTTGTCTGATGGGTAGAGGGATGGGTTGTGTTGGGAATTTTGACTCTAAATACTGTAGTGTTTCATTTTCTTTATCTTGCATATTATAAAATCTTAAATAAACAGACCTTGTTAAAAAAATACACTTGCTCATGTAAGCAAATAACTTCCAGAAAACTCTTCTTTACAATACAGAAGAAACCTCCCATAATGACCTTACTTTGGAAGGGTTCTAACACAAAATTATGACTTTTCTGAACATATAGGCAGATGGTGAACCAACCAAGGATATATTCTTCCATTTAAAAAATCAAAACATTAATAAAAAGCTGTTATTCTTCTTCAACTCAATCTCACACAGTTCTGTTACAGTCAGTAATGCCTTTCTGCACAGTGAATCTCTTATTTACATTATTATTTGCTATAATGAGAGAATTTGCAGGGCATGCAGAACTCAGAATCCAGTGACCACTTAAAACACTGTCTTTGTTTAATGTCTATTTTTGTGTGTGATATGAACTCTGCTATATAGACCCCTTAAAAGTTTGTAAATATTGCAACGTTTCCTAGCTGGAGGCAAAAAGAGGCGCTGGACGCAATGTTGACAAGCGTAAGCTAGCATGTTTTAGGAGGGATTTTTTTAAACATGGATGCAGAAGAAGGTTCGGAACTGTCCGAATATGTACAGTCACTGACTCTGCGGGACTGTGACAGCTATTTTTGTAAATTAACTCTCGCGGATGGAAGCAGGCTGCCTGACCCGGATGCCATACAGCCACGGGAGTGGCATGAAGACTTGACGGGGATGCCGAGGGTGGAGTGGCCGGACATCTACACTTACCTCATCGAGTCACCAAGAGTTTACAGCCGAGAAAAGCTACGGGCATATAAATCCCTGGATGCAAACAACTATGTTATTAATGGTCACGTTCAGACATTACAATACAACATTTTACGTACAAATCTTTGTGTGGTGCGGTCAGAGGTGTTGCCTAGCCAGAGGCAAGGCAAGAAGGGTGACATGTACCACACCTGGGTGATCGTAAATCGGGACAGTACAACAGTGCAATTGTCAGTAAATAGACAACTATTTATTATTTGCTGCAACCACTGTTATAAATCCTAATTAATATGTTTTGAAGTCATGGATATATTACTCTTGAGGGAAAGATTTCATTGAAAACTTGAGTTTTGAACCAAAAGTGCTCTTCCTTCTATTCTGGCAGCCAAAAACACAACAAGACGACATTTTAAAGTCAAAACTTCAAACTTTTAGCACGCCTGCTATGAGATCTTCCTTATGTTTTGCCTCCAGTTAGAGCGGTGACGTCACAGTGACATAGGCGATTGAGGGGTCTATAAAGTCATGCACAGTTTTTTTTTTACATGTATTTTAAACTTGTAACCCACATTTGTAGCTATTTGAATATTAATACTGTATATCAGGTATAAATTGTTTCTACACCCAAACATTACAGTTTTGCTTATTAGATAGAATCTCACACTCTCCCATGGGAAGTTCTTAATATTTTTTTGTGAGCGGGACTTTTATTTTGGTCTGGTGGTGTGACGTCATAGAGCTGCGCCGCGCTCCTGCATCAGTTGTGATTAGGCTGAATAAAGGTTTGTGTTTTTACACATTTCAAATGTTTAAATCAATGTAAACTGTTCAGTCAACTTAATAGTTTTTTTTTTTTTTTTACAAGTTATGTACAGTTAATTAACCATTATTGAAAGTAACGTTGTAGTGCTTTATTTAACATTAATGAGTGTTATTTATTCTTTTTTTATGTTAATTATCTTAAACAGGACAAATACACACAAAAAAGTCGTTAAAGTGACTTAGATCCACGTGACACTATTATAAAGATGGAGTTTATTAAAGAGGAGAGTGAAGACTTTAGGATTGAAGAAACATTCAGTGTGAAACAAGAAGAAACTGAGGAACAAATAGGTTGGTTTCATTATCAAAGCTGAACTCATTTCATGCTTATTAAAATATCTAGCACTACAGAAATTAATGTTTTTGAAGAATACAAAGAATTTCACATGACCAGACAAATACTAATGCTGCCTTCAAACTTGGAAGCAGGATCTTCTTAAGTTGATGTTCGTTGTTACGTCACACGGTAACTTCAAATGTAAAACAACATTGCATATTTGGCTGTGTAATTTAAAGATAAATCCTCATTAAAGTTACAAAAGCTAGTGAAAAAACTGAAAGTTACCACTGAATTTGTGGAAGTGAATTTGTATAGTGAAATAAAATGGACTGAAAATTTCAAATGTGCACAAATGATGTGCACGACATGTTCTATTATTCATTACTGCCGTGATCATTATCACTCCGTAGACTATAATACCCGTCAAAATAAGTAACCCTGTTGTAAGCCAGATAATGCAGACCTTATACATAATTACAACCACAAAAATTTGCAAAATCACAATAAAGTGTTGCATTTTGTAAACAGGGTGTTTTATCATACAAACCGCTTCAGATCAGTCTGAACGAAGCACCCATATCCTAGGGAGCTGTTTTGTTGTCTCGCTGCCCTATCAGGCAATGACTTTTACGGCTGCGTTTGTGCATGAAGGCACCTCATGAAACTGATGTCAGACAAATTTCTGAGGCAGCGTAACCGTTTAATGGTCTACAGCAAAATAGCGCGAGCTTTGGCGAGAACTAAACAAATATTGAATTGCTACAGTAGTAATTTTTCTTCCTAGAAATGACATCAAAAGTGGAAAATGTTGGTCATAAATATACATGTACACAAACTGACCAGCAAACAGAACTTTTGGACACCAATTTTATTTTTCTAGCTCAAATCACAGGATTGTGGGATATCAAAGGCAGCGAAGCATACATCTATGCTATCTTCAAAAACTGATCAGGTGAAGGTATCTCAAGAGACAGGAAGTGAAGCTAACATTGGATTTGGACATACCTTGATGCCTTGCTACCTTGAAATGTGTCCTCCGAAGGCAGTATTTTCCAGTTTTCAGATGCAGCCACTGTCTGTTCCCGCCCCTATTGTAAAGCAAAACGTGATTGGTTGTAGCAAGAGTGTGCTGTGATTAGTTGGCGCAATGTGGACGTTGTCTGATTGTTTTGAGTAATCGTTGGGTCAACCTATTTGTGGATTGATGAGCCTTGACGCTAAAACGGTTTCAGAATCCACAAATTCATGAGGTGATTCACAAATGTGCAGGAAGAGTTCCACAAATGCACAGGTGATAATTCACAAATAAATGCAGGTAGAGTTGTGCTTGTGACATAAAAACATATGTGATTTTTTTATTATCAAATCTCATTTTATTTATTTGTGAAACTCCCAACATATATATATATGTGGATCTCATTCTATTAATTTGTGCATGTGATACTTTTTTGTAAATCTTTTTACATTTATTTGTGGATCATCTATTTATTTGAAAAAAATGGAAACACTTTACCACTTTAACTGGTTTTGACATTGGCTGTCATGAGGCCATTATAATAGTGTCATGAATATGTATCTTGAGCTCAAGTACAGTGGTACAAATTGAACCTGTCATTAAAATGTCATTAAGTGACAATACTCTGACAAATAATTTTATAACAGTGTCATGATTATTTTTCATTTCATGTTTTTTTGTTTTTTGTTCTCCAACAGAAGTTTAGATAATATACAATTTCAAATTTCGTAAAAAAGATGACAGTGTTATAAAATAATGGTAACACTTTATTTTAGGGTCTTTTAACTAGTTGCTTATTACTATTAGCATTCATATGGCTAAAATATTGGCTATTTATTAGTACTTATAAAGCACATTGTCAGACACAGACGAGGACACAGATGAAGTAAGTGCAACAGAGTTTATTAACAGAGGTTTCAGACACAGGTGAAGACACAGGTAGATAATCTTGACACGTAGAACTGGTGAATGGTATAACAATGTAAACTTTCCTTGGCAGATGACGATGGTGACACAGATGATGACGGAGGACTCAGGACTGGAGATGAAGACGATGAAGACAACAGTAGGTACAATGTACAGGTAAGACGAGGTCGAGTGACGTGTAGGGATCGGTGCAAGACCAGACAATGAGTGAATGGGACTGGTGTGCTTATATGTGGCTCTGGTGATGATGCACAGGTGTTCAGTATTCCGGTGATTGTGAACGAGTGGGCGTGGCGTAAGTGTCCGTGTCTGAAGGTGCAGGTTGTGTAGCCGTGACACACATATTAATGCCTTATTCTACATGACCTTATTCTACATTCTTAATCCTACCCAATACCTAAACCTAACAATTAACTATAATAAGCAGTAAATTAAAAGTTTATTGAGGGAAAAGTCATAGTTAATCGTATATATATGTGTTCCCTATACTGAAGTGCTACCAAAATAATGTAATGTTAAGCCATAAAGCTAAGTAGTTTTTTAAGTTTGATAATTAATCTGCTATGTCATGTTTATGACAGGTTATGATGTTTTGCTAATGTCAAGTTGTCATGACAAAGACACTGACAGGTTATGATGTGTTGGTTTATGTCAAGTTGTTGTAACAAAGACATCTCAAACACTTTGCATTAAAAATGACATAATTGAGCGAATGACACTTAATGACAGTTGTCATAAACATTCATAAAACCTCCTTCATATTCATGACACGTGTCATGTCAAGATTATGAAGGTGTCATATCAGTCTTATGCACACCCCTTCAAGTAAAGTGTTACCGAAAAAAATACTACAATTGTTACCCCCATAGGAAATTTTGAAAACGTAAGTGAAACAAACAAATACACAAAAGGTTGGGCTCGAAATCGTTCCTTATCAAAGTCAAAGACACCTAATCCATGGATGGCATGCTTGCACATGCACTGTTGCACACGAATGGAGTGTGTGGATGTCTGTATACTTTGGCCTTTACCTTGACAACACTATTTGACAGCGCAAGAAACATTTTTCTCTCTGGGCTGCCTATTGAGGAACCCAAAAGACTCCTGTAAAGTGAATATGAATTATTGAATCTTTTTGTAAACAAGTTGTGTGAAATGTTTTCAGTTGAAAAATTCAGTTTTTTTTTTTTTGGTTTTTTTGCAATTCAACATGTTGTTGCACCTTTTGAGGTCCAGAAAGGTAGTTGGAAACATGGTTAAAAATAGTCAACGCCGTTCAACCTTAACTGGTTAACAGCTGTTTGATTTTGCACAAAAAAAAAAAAAAAAAATACTTTATGTATGACAATGGTAAAATTGTTGAATAGTGAACTTAGTGCAGGCATCATTGTTTACATCCAAATGCCAACTCAGTATGGGCTGAAGCTAATCACATGAGCAGCATGACACATACATGTGATGCTGACACAGCATCCAGCCAATAATGAGCCGGCATTCGGACGTAAACAAGAAAGCCAGTTCACTACGTATGACAACGGTTCGAAATTGTTGAATAAAGTTTTTATTTTTGTTTTGTTTTTGTGCACAAAAGAATTCTCGTTGCTTCATAACATTAAGTTTGAATATATGTTTTGTTCTGCTGTGCTCTCTTACTTGCAGTTGGTTTTGATGCTTAACATGTATAAATGTTTGGTTGTCTGTGGTTTGTGCCATTAAACTGGTATTTACTATTTTCTTTTTTTTCCTCAGACCTGATGGCACTGAAAGAGGAGAGTGAAGTACTAAAAGAAGAGAGGGAAGTATTGCATGAAATGGAAGAGAAAGGTCAATATAACAATCTTCATGATTTCATTACTGGAGAAAAATCTTTTAGTCGCTCACAGACAGAAAACATACCCTCACGAAAAATAGGTCAAAAGACTGGTACTAGAACTCATTTCACCTGCAAACTGTGTGGAAAGAGTTTCAGCACAAAGCGAAACCTTAAAGTCCACATAAGAATTCACTCTGGAGAGAACCTATACACTTGCCTTCAGTGTGGAAAGAGTTTTAAACAGAAAGGACACTTTGAAGACCACAAAAGAATTCATACTGGAGAGAAGCCGTTCACCTGTCAACAGTGTGGAAAAAGATTCAGCCAAAAAGGAAACCTTAACAAGCACATGAATATTCACAATGGAGAGATGCCAACTCTGTCCACACATAAATTTGATCAACATGAAAACCTCAAAGTCCACATCAGCGTTCACACTAGAGAGAAGCCTTTCATCTGCCAACAGTGTGGAAAGAGTTTCATTCAGAAAGGACACTTTGAATACCACATGAGAATTCACACTGGAGAGAAGCCATTCACCTGCCGACAGTGTGGAAAAAATTTCAGACAAAAACAGAACCTTGACAGGCACATGACCATTCACACAGGAGAGAACTCCTACAAATGCCTTCAGTGTGGAAAGGCTTTCAATCGTGAAGAACACTTTGAAAACCACAAAAGAATTCACACTGGAGAGAAGCCGTTCACCTGCCAACAGTGTGGAAGAAGTTTTGGATTAAAACAGAACCTTGAGAGGCACACAAACATTCACTCTGGAGACAACCCCTACACATGCCTTCAGTGTGGAAAGAGTTTCAATTGTAAAGGTCAGTTGGAAAACCATGAAAGAACTCACACTGGAGATATGCCATTTGACTGCCAACAGTGTGGAAAAGGTTTCCGACAAAAAAGGAACCTTTACAAGCACATGAGAATTCACACTGGAGAGAACACCTACACATGCCTTCAGTGTGGAAAGAGTTTCAATCATAAAGGACACTTTCAAGACCACATAAGAATTCACTCTGAAGAGAACCTCTACACATGCCTTCAGTGTGGAAACAGTTTCAAACGTAAAGCAAACTTTAAAGACCACATGAGAATTCACACTGGAGAGAAGCCTTATACCTGCTCTCAGTGTGGAAAGAGTTTCAAACAGAAAGGAAATTTTAAAGTCCACATAAGAATTCACTCTGGAGAGAACTTATAAACATGCCTTCAGTGTGGACAGAGTTTCAAACAGAAAGGAGATTTTGAAGACCACAAAATAATTCACACTAGAGAGACACCGTTCACCTGTCAACAGGGTGGAGAAAGTTTCAGCCAAAAAGAAAACCTTAACAAGCACATGAATATTCACAATGGAGAGATGCCATTTCTGTGTGGACAGAGTTTTGATATACATGAAAACCTTAAAGTTCACATTAAAATTCACACTGGAGAGAAGCCTTTCATCTGCAAACATTGTGGAAAAAGTTACACTCTAAAAGAAAGCCTTAAAAGGCACATACAAATTCACACCAGAGAGAAGCCTTACGACTGCCAACAGTGTGGAAAGAGTTTCATTCAGAAAGGACACTTTGAAGACCACATGAGAATTCACACTGGAGAGAAGCCATTCACCTGTCAACAGTGTGGGAAAAGTTTCAGACAAAAACAGAACCAGAACCTTGACAGGCACATGACCATTTACACAGGAGAGAAGCCCTACACATGCCTTCTCTGTGGAAAGAGTTTCAAACAGAAGGGACACTTTGAAGACCACAAAAGAATTCACACTGGAGAGAAGCCGTTCGCCTGCCAACAGTGTGGAAGAAGTTTTGGAAGAAAACAGAGCCTTGAGAGGCACATAAAAAATCACACTAGAGAGAACTCCTACAAATGCCTTCAGTGTGGAAAGAGTTTCAATCATAAAGGACACTTTCAAGACCACATAAGAATTCACTCTGAAGAGAAGCCTTACATCTGCCAACAGTGTGGAAAAAGTTTCATACAGAAAGGAAACCTTCACAGGCACATGACCATTCACACTGGAGAGAATCCTAAAAGCATTTCAGATATAAAGAAACCTTGAATTACCACATAAGGATTCATGTAGCAGAGAACTGTTTCCTATGTCTTCATTGTGGAATTTCAAAGACATGAATCACATTAGGAATCATGTAAGAACTCACCAGAGAGAAGCTTTTCATCACTGTGGAAAGAAACAAAGCAAACCTTGAGGTTCAAATAAGTGTCCCAGATATACCTGATATACACTGTCTTATGCCTGGCTCACACTACAGGAGTTTTAAAAACTTAAACTCAATCTGATTGTAAAATCTGGTTGCAGCACACACTTCAGGAGAATCTTTGCAGATTTTCTTCCCTCAAATCTTAAACATGCTCACACTACAAGATTTTAAATTTGCGGAGCATCACACACTACAAAATGTTATTAAGATTATCTGCCAGAGGAAGCGCGTCACGTGCTCTACGCAGCAGATCGAAAGCGGATGTAAACAAAATGGATACTGAAACACGGAAACTTGCTGTAGCAATAATAATCGTTTGTTGTGAGAAAACACAAAAGCGGAAGAATAAACAAGTGTGGATGAAAAAAGGTTGAGGAGATGGGCTCAACGTGGATTGTCAGTTCTTCAGCGAGAAATGGAGGTAAAATTGACCTTTTATTACTATCGTAGTGTGCTAGAATGTTTCCATTATAATATTGCCTGCCTAGTTCAAAAGCGATAGTGTCACCTTTTAATATGTAAATCAATTGGTGCTAGTATAGTATGTATTATGAAGAAATGTATCTACTGACATAGATGTTGGAACGGGGGGGCGGAATCAAACACATTTTAATACAGAATCTGAATTAAAATGTGTTTGAATTAAGCCTACATTTCAACATTTTGTGTCATAAAATTATATTGCGCATACAGCTCAACTAACGCGATCGTTATAAAGGAAAAATATCAGTCCATATGCGTTTTATATTTAATATGAGGGAAATAGACATGCATGCATACATGACACAAAAAATCTTTAACTTTTAGGTAGCAAAATATTTTTTAGTAATTCTGTCAATTACACTAAGGTTACATTACATTGTCTATATTACATTACATTGCTATATATTTGCTTCTTATTTATTAAATACGGGCAATTGATTGATAAAACATTGATCAAAATTAAGATGCAATTTATACAAAACGAATATCTTTTAAAAAGAGTTTTCTATAAAACAAAACTTAATGAAGTCGTCAAAATCATGTATTACCAAAAACAGCGCCGTTGCTAGGAGGGCGCCAGCGCCTATGCCTCGCGAGTGGATGATAGCCCTGAAGATGCCTAGCAATGATATACCTTTAGTCGTAGTAAACCTTTAGTTAAGTTATACCTTAAGAGTCTTCGTAGCGCGCTAAGAGACAATGTTATCGGGAAACGCAGCCCAGGTATTCATGCGTAATGGAGATTCCAAAGCGCTCTTCTTTGGTCAGAACCATGGAGAGCAATCGCGGATAGGTCTGTCCTATGCACCGAAACTTTTAACAATGCAACAAGATATTTAAAGAGCATCAAGTTATTAAAATCTATATTATGTATACGCACAGATAAGATAACAGTAGGCTATATTAGTCAATATTTTTTTATTAGGTTAAGCAGTGATTGGATAACGTTTTTTTTTTTTTTTGAGAGAGAGAGAGAGGATCATGTGTGTGTGTGTGTGTGTGTGTGTTTGAGCGAGAGAGAGAGAAACATGTATGATAAGGTACATTCCAACAGTTAATGTTTACACTTGCTAGCCTAGCGCGCAAACAACTATACTCACCTGGTATACTCACTACACTCCTCCATCTCCGAGGTCCAACGAAACCTTGATCTTGGTTTTGCGGTCGCCATTTCGAAATGTCTGTCACTTCCGTTGCGTCGTATACTTGTTTCCTATTGGCTATTGTGACAGTACTAACGTTATTACAATCTTGTTCATTACGATAAATATCAAACATGTTTGATATGATCGGGGTGAGCCCGATTTGTGTGAGATCAGATCGGGAGGTGCAAGATTTTATCTGTGAACGTCTCACATTACCAGATAATCTGCGCCGAACATCGGAACCGATCGAGGTCGTGGACAAGATTTTTTCTCCAATTCTTGGGAGGGGAAAATCGGGCATAAATCGGCCTAAAACTCCTGTAGTGTGAGCCAGGCATTACTGAATGTGTCCTTGTTTCTTTGATTGCCAACCACGTGTATGATTCTGCCTGATCTTCTTTGATTGTTTTGGACTATCCCTTTCTATTTTGGTAGCCTGATTGGACTGATATCTGTGTTTGGACCTATTACCTGCCTGTTACTCTGCTTTTGGATTATCCCATGTGTATGTTCACGGATTGGACTGATATCCTGGTATTGACCCATTGCCTGTCTAACAGTATTTGTTTATTTCTGATGCTACTCATTAGACTCTCAGCAAATGGATTCTACTGTAACCATCATATGTAAGGAATGGTATTATAAAAAATGAATAAAAGGGGGAAAATTATTAAAAGTTGATCAATCAATTTTGGGAAAATTAAGGCACTTGAAAGGTGTTAAATCTTATCCCGATTTTATGAGGTATTACATTTTGTTCAAGCTTTGTCCAAAGAGTTTGACTTAAAAAATAAGGCAAGAATATATTTATTTTCCTCCACTTAACTATTAAAAACAACACCGTGCTCAGTCCGTGATGATGGCAATCCAGCCAGAAGAGCGTTACAGTAATCAAGCCTAGAAATGACCAGGTCCTGGACAAGAAGTTGTGTTAGAAAAGTCCTGATCTTCCTGATGTTGTGTAGTGCAAATCTGCATGTCTCAGCAATGTGGTCTTTAAAGGTCAGTTGGTCATCAAAGATTACTCCAAAATGGCTGAATTTCATGGGTTAATTGATGATGTACTGAGCTGAACTGTGAAATTTTGCTGTAGATTGGCAGGGAAGGCGAGAAGCTCAGTCTTTGCCAAGTTGAGCTGCAGGTTATGTTCTTTCATCAATGCCGAGATGTCTGCCAGACATCTTGAGATTCTTGCAGTTACCTTGCTTACTTACCTAGTCTGATGATTCTGCTGTGCACATCCAGACGTCCTGCCCTTGTCTAATGGCTTGAACATGAGTTGGCATATGCAAATATTGGGGGCGTACATATTAATGATCCCGACTGTTACGTAAGGGAGCGGGGGCCGGTGAGAGGACTTTTCACAAGTGAAGATATTACTGCGCCAAGTCAAAGTGCTCCCGAGCACTTGCTATGGTATTCATTTTACACGCTTAGAAAAGCGCAACGTTTTGTTTTGTGTCACCGTCCTAGGTCGAATTACACTACTCGAGTAACTGTATTTAAATAGGGAAAACGTGGAGGGGTTTGGTAGCTTCTCTGCTTGGCCCCTATTGAATGAACTGGGCTAAGCTAAGTGCTAACAAAGTTTCGCCACAAGACGAGACGAGAGAGGTATGTATCAACTCGTCTTGGTTAAGGGAATAACATAGTTTAATATGAAAAAACGGTGGAGTATCCCTTTAAGACTTGTATGCCTTATAAGTTTACCATTGCCCCAAAGTAAACAGATGAGAAAGTATCAAAGGCACCAGGGCTAAAGTGGAGAGAACAAAGACCTGGCTCTTTAGGAAGTTTTATTCATCCACATTTTTCACAACTTCCCATTCTTTTCTCCTCTTATCGCTAGTAAAGACTTGAATTACTTCTCTTGTTGCCCAACGACTGAAAATTACGACCAAAAGCTGCACAATGTGGCATCATATATTATATTCCAAGTTGTGTTGTGGTAAAAATAACAACAGTATAGTGTCAGTAGCTCACTGAGAGCAGCCGCTTGACGTCATTGACGTGGAACGCACTGTGGACCTAACAAAATAGTGCCCCCATTGTCCAAATATGTCATGGATTTTTTTAAATAACGTAAATCTTATTTTCATTATTGCTTGTTACAATGAGAGGATTTGCAAGCATGCAGAATTCAGTCAGAATCCACTCACCTTGTTTTCACCATGGAAACAAGTCAAGACTTCTCACTTTACACCTACCTTTGACTAGGCGTAAGATTTAGTCTAAGATGTGTGCTACGCCCAGATGGTGCAACAGGTATTAATTCTATGCATATAATGATCGGTTTGAAAGAAACCGAACAGTATTTATATTATTTTTTACCTCTAACACCACTATGTCCAACTGCCTTGAGCAGCCGGTTGGTGAGGTCAGAAAACACGTCCTGATGACAGAAGTGATCTCTCGCACTTTGCTTCAATGAGCGCCAGACATCTCTTCCATTGTCAGAGCATGTTCAGACCTCACTAACCGGATGTGGAGGGCAGTTGGACTTAGTGGTGTTTTAACTATTTTTCAACAGTTCATTTTTTTCTTTGTTTCAACTTTTTTTTCAAGTTTCAAGTTTCAGCACATTTTAAGTAAAAGTTCAGTTTTCATATATATCTCTATACAAGTCCAGTATGGCCATTTGTGTCCATCAGTGATCCTTTCAATGGGATACATGGGCCTGTCCTTCACTTAAGATCTTTGACATTCTTGGTGGCAGGGAAGCTACAGCTGTTATCAGACTATTTTCAAGGCAAAGTCTGTTTCTTTGTTTCGTTTTAATCTGGGTCATTGCTGAAAATAAGGTTTCACAGAGGTAGGTAGAGCCAACTGGGAGTAGGTGCTCCAAAGCGCTTTTCCCTAGCTCAGGGTGCTCTCTCCTCACACACACCACAAACTCTGTCAGGGAACAGTTTTCAAAAGTAGTCTGCAACCCACGGTCTATGGATAAATCCAGTAGCTCCTCCCTCAGGTGGACAGGTAGCATGCCACGGTTGCTTTGGGAAAGTGTAAATGGGTTTCTAACCCAATCCAATTGCTCAGACTTATCTCTTACATCAGGGAAGTATGATTTGAAACTAGAAATCACGTTAGCCAAGTGTCCATCCAGAAAGGTTTTTACTGTGTCTCTCTCCATATTCTCACTTATGACGAAGCTATCAAACTGAGGAAAACAGCTGAAATCGCCCTCTGCACACAGTGTCTTCCACAGCTCCGCTTTCTTGAGAAAACCTCCAACTCGGTCATAAGGTTTCAAAATCGTAGAGTCCCTGTCTTGCAGACTGAGATTGAGCTTGTTCAGTTTAGTAAAAATATCTGCAAGATACGCTAGTTTGGCAATCCAATTATTGTCCTTAAACAAAGAGGCAAGAGGGGACGCATTGTCTGACAAAAAGCAACACACCTCATTTCGCAGCTTGAACAGCCTATTCAGTACTTTGCCTCTCGAAAGCCAGCGGACTTCGGTGTGTAAAAGGAGTTCGGTGTGTTCAGATCCCATGCCATCACATAATCTCCGAAACATGCATTCAGTGGCCGCGACTTTATGAAATTGATTGCCTTGACAGCGTCATTCAAAACGGAATTAAGCTCTGGGCTCATCTTCTTTGATGCCAGGGCGTCTCTGTGTATAAAACAGTGTGTCCACAGAATGTCAGGATTCTTCTGCCTTATGTGCACGATGAGGCCTTTGAAACGACCCGTCATCGATGCTGCTGCGTCAGTGCACACACTGGTACAGGATTTCCAGCTGATTTCATGTTCTGCGAAAAACAAACTAACAACGTTGAATATATCCTGTCCAGTTGTTCTCCCCTCCAGTGTTTTGCAAAAAAGTATGTGTTCGCAAATGTCACTGGTATCTACATATCTCACAAAAGCAACCAATTGTGCCTGTCCACTGATATCAACCGATTCATCCAACTGAAATGAAAATGATTCACTAGCCCTGAGTTTATCTACCACTTGCTCAACAATATCAGTCACCATCTTGTCAATTCTACGCAAAACGGTGTCATTTGACAGCGGTACAGTTTTGAGCTTATCTGCTGCTGTTTTATCCACCATGGTCTCAGCGAGCACAGCTATCAGTTCCTCAGCCAGACTACGTTCACACTGCAGGCTGAAATGACCCAATTCCGATTTTTTTGCCACTATGCGACCTGTATCTGATCTTTTCATGACAGTCTGAACGACACAGATCCGATCTTTTGAAATGCGACCTCCGTCTGAACGGCCAGGCCACATGTATCCGACCCGTACGTCATTGATACGCTACAAACGTCATAATTGTGCGTTGAAGTAGGCGGGAACGAGAAGATAAACAACAACCATGGCGGACAATGCTGCTGAGACCAGTCAATGGAAGGGAAGCAAGGTCACAGATTTAATTAATATTTGGGGTGACAGCTCTATTCAGGCCAAACTCGAGGGCTCTTATCGAAAACATTTCCAGCGAAATGGCAGAGCGTGGTTACAGACGATCCTGGCTCCAATGCCAGCGAAAAATAAAAAGCCTCCGAGCCAAATACAAGGAGGTTAAAGACTGGAACAAATGAAGTGGCCGTCTACTTCCGCAAACAACGAGTGACGTCGTTGACCGTTGCGTACTCTTCTGCGCATGCGGGTCACTTCTGGGTCATTTCACGTTCACACAGGAGATCACAAAAGGTCGCATTTAATTGAAAATGTGAACGGCCTTGCAAAAAAATAGAATTTTTTCAAAAAATCGGAATTGAGCATTAAGCCCTGCAGTGTGAACGTAGCCTTTATGGCTTTTTAGCTTTCGCCAAATGTAAAGACACAGCATACGATGCTTCGAGGGCTTTTGCTGATACACTTGTTGCTTTTTTCATGTTATCTTGGCATGATGTGATGTTCATTAAATTTTCTTCTGAAAAACTCCAGTGAGTTCCCGGCCTGCTGTGGGTGTTTAGTCCGGAGTTGCCGTTGAAGATGAGATGACTTCATTGCGCTGTTAGCTAACAGATCACCGCATAAAAAGCTCAGCGCTGAGGGAGGGTTATGTGACGTAGATTTAAATCCCATCCCTATGTATTCATCATGAAACTGGCGGTATTTTTGAGGCTCTGCTTGTTTTAATTTTTTTTTTTATAGTATGTTCATCTTCTGTTGGAGGAGCTTGTCCTCTATTAAGAAGCCACCTGTCCATTTTATCGCATCGTAACCTACATTATTTTGCGTGCTGACAATGCTCCCGATGCCGGATCCGCTGCTCAATAAATAACTAATAAATTGAAATGCATTTTAAATTTATGATTTCATTTTCAATACATTTTTGTGTAGTCCTAATATAACATAAAAATACATTAACTTATTTTCATGATGTATTCCAAAATGTTTCTGTTTCTGCTTTTTCATGTATCCCCTGCAGTACCCCCAACTACCCCTAGGGTTACGCGTACCCCCATTTGAGAACCACTGCTTTAGGACATGTCAGCGTGTACGTGCATCGTCTACACTAAGCGTACCTGCGCCTAGTCGTAGTTTTAGGTGGTGCAACAGGTGTAAAAATTCATCAGAAAGCTGGACGTAACTAAGTCCAGCGTAGAGCTTACACCCAACTTTTTTATGTCCAGCTGGTGCAACCAGCCTCTGATGCTCTGACAACTCTGAGAAAAGATGAAAACAAGGATTGAGTCTAATCATCATGAGTTCAATCCAGATCACTCAGAAATATATTAGGAATGAAAGAAGGAAAATTGTAAGCTGAACTCTGAAATCAGTCCAGATGAATCACATCATTACTGTAAATGTCAGAATTGTTGGAGTTTCTTTGTTCAGTGGTTCATGCTGCTCGTCCTGATCTAGAAAGTATCCTGACATGATAAACCATGTTTTTCTACATGAACTGTGGTAATACCATGCTCTGAATTCATCATGTAGTGTTGTGGAGAATAATGTCAGTGTTTTCTTTCTATATCTGTCATGTGATCGTCCCGCTGTTGCTCTCAGTGCTGTAATGAACACAAATAATTCAATACATTAATATACTTCACTTTCATCAGAGCAAAGAGAGTCAATGATGAAGTGTTTCAATAGAGGGCATCAAACACTCTCATGAGCTTCTGCATCGAGCAGCACGTTCATAGATGAGCGACCTATGCAAGTTATAGATGACCTTTCATCTTACTGAAAGGTGAGCCAATCCCTCTCGATTATGACCTGTCAGTATTTCTACATTAAATAAAAACCTACTGTTCCTGCAAGACTCAATTTAATTTCTGTCTTTGTTCAGTTTTTGTCCTATTGTCTAAGACATGCACTATTTAAACTTGTAACCCACATTTGTATTTGAATATTAATTGTAATATCACTTATAAATGGTTTCTACACCCAAACATTATTAGACAGAATCTCACAATCTTTCATTAGTAGTTATTAAAATTGTCTTGGGTGTATACAGACAGAAGCGTGTGAATGGGACTTTTATTTTGATCTTGTTTTGTTACGTCAAAAAACGGCGCCGCGCTCCTGCATCTGTTGTGATTCGGCTGGAGAAAGGTTTGATTCTTTTTTACACATTTACAGTTTTTAAATCAATTCAAACTGTTCAGTCAATTTATTTTTTTACAAGTTATGTACAGTTAATTAACCATTCTTGAATGTAACGTTGCAGTGCTTTATTTAACATTGAGTGCTTATTTTTGGTAGTAAATCCCACTTTTGAGTAACAGAAAATGAGCGTCTCGAATCAGTTAAACATCGCAATCTGACGTTACAAGTAAATGAACGAGAACAACAAACACAATGTGTAATGGCAGCTTTTAGAAAACAACAACAAATGTTTTCATAAAAGTGTAATTAATTAAATGTGATGTATGAATAGTTGAATACGAAATATAAATAATAAATATTCATTTTATATATATCACGGGCGTCTCAGTAGGATAAGAAAACAATCCATATTACATATAAAACCACCACAAATATTATAAATTATGACATTAAAAAGAAAGCAAATTGTGCGATAAATCTCGCCTCTTGTTTAAATGTGCGTTCACCCAGTTAAATATCACTGCTTTATGTCACGTTAAAATATATCGTTTAAATTATTATTGTCTTTAGTTATTATTTTGGAATTAATATAAAAATGTTTAAAACACTAACTTGATGAGAATTGATGGTCTCTAACTTGATGGTTTTGATAAATTGAACATTACGTTGTTGATGTAAAATTACAAAATAGAATTGTCTTTGGTTTCTTTTTTGCTTTAATGTAAAGTAATGTTCATTTAACAAGAAAGATGTGTCAACGTTAAGACTAATGCATGAATTTACATTTAAAAACGCCACTGGTATATGATAAATATAAGATTTTAATCAGGTGATTTAAGTCCATACTCTGACTGACTCTCTTGCCAGCGATTGAGACGCACTTATTTAGTTTGGAATTATTTTTCTTCCTGTTAATTATTCCTAAACAGGACAAACACAGAAAACCTCCTGTTGAAGTAACTAAGATATATGTGACACTATTATAAAGATGGAGTTTATTAAAGAGGAGAGTGAAGACATAAAGATGGAGTTTATTAAAGAGGAGAGCGAAGACATGAGGATTGAAGCAACATTCACAGTGAAACAAGAAGAAACTGAGGAACAAACAGGTTGGTTTCATTTTCAAAACTCAGTCATTTCATCCTTATCATCGATATGATAATTGTACATGCTCATACCATGATCTACCGCCATATAATTAATTAACCTTAGAAACAAAGCAACAGAAAGCAATATGGGTCTTCCTCAGATGTAATGTTTGTTCAGGGGTTGGGGGAATAACATATGCTTTGCGGTCAAAAAAGCTGCTCTCATGTAGCCTACACAGGAAGGGAAACCACTTCAACAAGACATTGAATTAAATGTAAACACAGCTTTTGTCTCAATCAGCTTTTCTGCATAAATAGGCAACTGGCCCTGATAATGATAACATACTGCTTGTTACATTTCAGTGAATCAGTTTTTGTGAAGGAATTACTCACTCTACCTGTTGCTCTGGTCATCACAAACACCCGCTTATAATAGGGCTGTCGCGATAACCGCAATATTGTTATACCGTGTTATTGACAAGCCAACTGCAATATTTGCAACCTTCTCGTTTTACACTTCATGCATGTGTACGAAATATTAAAGAATAAATATTATGCACTAGAATCAAAAATTGAATTTACCTCTGTATAATCGAATAACGAGTTCAGTACATGGAAAAGACATAAATTGAGTTTCAAACTCCATTGTTTCTTCCTCCTTATATAAATCTCATTTGTTTAAAAGACCTCCAAAGAACAGGTGAACCTCAACATAACACCGACTGTTACATAACAGTCGGGATCATTCATATGTACGCCCCCAATATTTGCATATGCCAGCCCATGATCGAGGCATTAGACAAGGGCAGCCAGTATTAACGTCTGGATCTGTGCACAGCTGAATCATCAGACTAGGTAAGCAAGCAATAACAACAGCGAAAAATGGAATATGGAGCGATAATAACTGACATGATCCATGATATCATGATATTTTTAGTGATATTTGTAAATTGTCTTTCTAAATGTTTCGTTAGCATGTTGCTAATTTACTGTTAAATGTGGTTAAAGTTACCATCGTTTCTTACTGTATTCACGGAGACAAGAGCCGTCGTTATTTTCATTTTTAAACAGTCTGTATAATTCATAAACAACTTCATTCTTTATAAATCTCTCCAACAGTGTGTAATGTTAGCTTTAACCATGGATCACAGTCTCAAACTCATTCAGAATCAAATGTAAACATCCAAATAAATACTACACTCAAATAATCCGATGAATGCATGCAGCATGCATGCCGAACATCTTGTAAAAATCCATTTGAGGGTTATATTAGCTGTGTGAACTTTGTAAATGCACTGTATAACTGCACTTATAGTCGAGAGTTTGAGGGGCAGGGAGCGTGCGATTTAAAGGGGCCGCAGCATGAATCGATGCATAGTTAATGATGCCCCAAAATAGGCAGTTAAAAAAATTCTATGGGATATTTTGAGCTGAAACTTCACAGACACATTCAGGGGATACCTTAGACTTATATTACATCTTTTGAAAAGACGTTCTACGGCACCTTTAAATAAATTAATAATGATAGCATAATGTGTACCATGGTGATTTGTACAGAGGCTCCGTAGATGTGCCCTAAACAGACAGTGAATGTGAGAGAGATCGACTGAGTGCATGCGACTACTTGCATCTGTCCTTCAGGCCGAGACATATTTGTGAAAAAAGGTTGTCCTCTCCAAGGATAGGAATCTCTCCCTTTGCATCAGTGCGTTACTAGTCAGCTGTCCCTTATAAAGTGGCGCTCAAAGTTCAAATTCTTTCAACAGCTTGTTTCATTACATCTATCTCTAAATGAATCCGCATTGTGTAGTTGAATAAATGGTTTAACACTCTGAGGTCTGAGGGTATCGCCGCAGTTTTTTTCTTACCTGTGTGAAAGAGACTCAAAATACTTTGTTAATGTTGCACATACAATTAAGTGTTATACACCATTTTAATCTGTGGAATATCTTCTTTTATTTGTGTACATTCAGAGTAAAAACAAAATGTTGTGCTTTTTGTAAAATAAAGAAAACTAACATGATGCGTGATCTCTTGTCTCCCTCTGAACGAAGTCCAATCTGATAGTTCTCAGTAAATGAACTGTAACTTAGTGAATACTAATCACAAAAAAATTAGACTTATGTCTAAAAAAACGTTGAAATGTCAGGTTTTAAATTGTGTAAGTCAAATTGAAAACACAAATTCTGTGTTTATGTAATCTGTATGAAAAGAGAGCCATGTCAGAAATCCGTGATTCAGCTCATTATCCGCTAATGCGGCCACACCCACGGAGCGAACGCTATTTAGATGCAAATTCTGAGTCAATACATGCATTCATAGTCTCAATCGTGTATTTATTGTCTTGAAAGGTGTTTTGAATAGCCATAGTTAGCAATCTCTGGCCTCTGTTAGTTCTGTTAGTTCCTGGATTGCCTATTCTTCTTTAGCAGGCATTTGTGGACTAAAGGTGTACAGAGCACCCTCCGGATGTGAGTATGAATTGAAAACACAGTATCCAGCGCTCATAGTAATGACAATAAATCCTGAACAAATATTACTCTTCTGTATAGAAAATTGACAAACATATGAGAATCCATCAATATTTCTCCAAATGTGCATGCTTTTAAGCTAAAAGCCTATATGAAATGCCATAACAGAAACATAAGGTAACATAATTGTTCAGACACTTTGCATCACAGAAATACATTATATTTTAAAGAATATAATAGAATATCATTATTTAAAATTGTAATAATATTTCACAGTATTGCTGTTTTTTCTGTATGTTTGATATACACCACATGATCACAGAGGGTTTTTTCACAGCCAACCTGACTGAAAGGCCTCATTAATATGCAAGTCCTTTCAGGTCATTATTATGTGATTATTTTGTCTCCTCAGGTGTAAATGACCCATTATTCATGATTATTCACACCTCCACGCATACTGTGTTTCTTGACCAAAGATGTAGAAGAATTTAGAAAATTTAAATCTCTCTATTGTTTTAGATGAACAAGCAGGCAGCATAATTTTTACCTCATTTTGAAGCAAAAACTCTAGTCTACAACCTCAAATACCCAGAAGTCTTATGAACAAAGATTTAATAAATATTTTTTGGCTTTATTTCAGTGACTTTAAGTTTTTAGTTTTTTCAATAACCACGCATAAATGTTATTCCTTCAAAAACACAAACATGTACATACATGTTCCTCACATATTATTGTAGCCTAGTTTGTGCTGAATACAGTGTAATGACACTTTTTCCATTTAATATGTTTATGAACAACTGAAAAAAGCACAAATGCCAGGGCATGTCAAAACTTCTCCAGGGTCCCAAAAATCCTCAGACCCCTGAGGGTTAAAGACTCAAAGACAGTCCCTTGCCGCCACCTTGTGACACAACAATGTAACTGCACGGTCTAGACGGGCTGACAGTCAGTTCAGAGCCACTCAAAAATACCGCAAGGGAAATTCTTACAGCACCTGCTGGAGACTAACAGCAGATGGAGATTATGTATTAATGCTCTACTTCTATTCCTGCATTTTCCAAATGTGCAATGGTTGAATATTCTGCCAATTTTGAACCTAGTATAAGTGAATTTTTATAGCAAAATAAAATGGACTGTTGAATATTGTTGTTTTCAAACTTAGTTGATAAGAACTTAGTAGATGTTGAAAATGACATCTGTAAAATGAATATGAATTATTGATTTCTTGTTTATGAAATTGTGTAAAATGTTTTCAGTAGAAATATTCATAGCCTAAATAAACAGCCATGTAGAATTTCAGCCTCCAAAAATGCAAGCACTGATAATTCAATGCATTTTTTTGTGCAATTCAACAGGCTCAACATGCTATTGTGTTTCAAAGACATCTGTCATTATCAGATGGCATAAGCATTTCATTTGTAACTGCATCAAGCAGTTTCTATGCAGTGATGGAGCTTAAATCCTGAATGGAATTTATCACAAATACCACTTCTCTGAAAAAAGGGCCCCACTTTATATTAAGTGGCCTTAACTACTATGTACTTATATCAAAAAATAAGTACAATGTATTTATTGGGTTCATATTGAATTGCAAAACACTTTTGCTTCTTTTGAGGTGGGATACGGGGAGGTTAGGGAAAGCTTTGGTGGTATGGGTAGGGGTAAGGGTAAGGTGTAAGGGATGAGTCAACAGTGTAATTATAAATGTAATTACAGAAATTAATTACAGATGTAATTACATGCAGGTGTTTTTAAAATATAAGTACAATCTAAAAACATGCATGTACACAATAAGTGCATTGTATGAAATGATTAATTTAAATGTAAGTACATAGTAGTTAAGGCCACTTAATATAAAGTGGGACCCACTTTGCTACAATGTAAAGTAGTTAGTGTACAGCGGGTGTGTCATACGTCCTGAAAAATGAAGCTGCAGGCTCTTTGATCGCCCCCTGCAGGCTGGATGCAGTACAGGTCATAAACCTGCATCAATGCAAACGAATGGGACTTCAGTCAAAACATAAAAATAAATTACGCTTCAAATAAAAATGTCCAAAATATGGTTTTGGTCATTTAATGTACTTGTTACAATGGTTATATATTCAATTGTTAATTTTTGTGATAAGTTTAGAAAACGTGTCGTCATGATTGACCGTTTTGACTGACAGCTTCTCTGAGGACTGTCAGAGCTTCGAGGGGAGACTGAAGATATATCTGACTATTAATTTTCGATGTCTGTGTTATTTCACACTGACAAAATGAGTTGTTTAGCATTAAATTGTACAATAAACTGTACTAACCAACCTCCAGGATCTGACGGATCACTGAACTTTTTCCGGAAACGTTAAATGTTGGCTTTTTACGCTAATTAATAAATGTTATTAGTTAAGATAACACGCCTTATGTTAGCCATGATGGGAAAAAGCAGGTGATTGTTACCTGGCAGTTACTAATTATTTTTATGGGTATAAAATATTAGCTGGACAAAACTAATGATAGCCTACTCTAACTGCTGTAGACAGTGCTCTATAATTAATCGATCTCCTGTAACGTTAGTTCAACTTGATTTAAAATGGAAGGACTGTTTCTGACATTTTAGAGTTATTTCTAGTGGCTTATTATATTGAGTTTATCTACTGAATTTTTGAGTTATAAAATATTATTGCTCTAGAAACAGAATAGCCTGTTATTTTATAGGTAGAATTTTAAATTGTGTTTAATTTAAAATACATCAATGATGACGCAGTCGTCTGGGCAGAAGTTTGATACAGCGGCTCCGGGCTCCACTGACTATTCCTTCTGCACATGTTCAGGCTCCAAACTGACGTTTTTGCGTAACATGTCAACGCCAGGCATGTGACGGTATCAAATTTTTATGTTGTGATTAATTGCTGAAGCTTTTATCACGGTATACGGTATTATCACGTACCGTATCAAGTGTTGTCATAGTACAACAGGTTTAAGAACTCTTTTTCTAATAACAAAAATAACTCTAAATTTTTAAATACAATAATACAATACACAAAAAAACAATAAATAAACTCAAATTTTCAAACTGATTAAAGTGCAAAAGAATTAGGCTATAAAGAACAACAGGTAACACTTTACAATAAGATCTCATAATTTAAAGCATTAACTAAGACTGAGCAATAGCTACATTTGTTACAGAAAGTGTTATTTTTTGTTAATGTTAGTTAAGAAACACAACTGATCATTGTTAGTTTTATCTTAGGTCCATTAAATAAGTTCTTTTGATTTTAGTAATGTTATTAAACAGAAATTACAACAGATATTAAATATTAATATATTAAGATATTAATATTAAACAGAAAACTAAGAAATTAATGGTTTATACGTATTTTTCATTGTAAGTTTGGTAATAATTAATTCTTTAAGTTTTACGGAATAATAACAAATTATCAGAACATTTCTAATCATTAGGGAATGTTGTAGTCCAGATGAGGCATTTTAAAAACTTCACCAGCGCAGTTGCTTTGTTTGTGGTGTTACCAGGGTAACCGTTGCATTCTGCTGTTCAATCAGCGCCCTCTGCTGTTAGAGAGTGAACGCGCACTTTCATTCAGCGCGTCTCCTTCACTTGTTCCGCCATGTGCTTCTCATGCATGTTAGGCTTGTTTACATCTGAGCGTGTGTTCTTTTGACGCAGAATACAGCGGTGTTGTGCATTTTATACAGTTTATGGGGAAAGTATTCTTAAATGCATTATAAAAATTGTAATAATTGGTGATAAATTATTATTTACGGTATTTTTAAATGCCCATGATAACAATATCGTGCATATTCATTATCACGATATATCGCATTACCAAATATTGGCACAAGTCTAGTCATTGCCCATCGTTGTACATTTTACATTCAGTTTATTACAATGGAAAGAAGCAACGCTTCTTCACACGGCATGCATCTTTTTTTTTTTCTCTTTTTTTTTCAGTCTGCGGTGTACAGCTTGTATAACAGTGTCAATTTGTTGTGCTCTCAAAATAACTCAACACAGAGCCATTAATGACTAAACTGCTGGGCACAAAAGTCAGTACACCCCTAAGTATAAATTTCCAAATTGGGCCTAATCAACCATTTTCTCTCCCTGGTGTCATGTGACTCATTAGTTTTACAAAGTTTCAGGTGTGTTAAATTTGGTGTTATTGCTCTCACTCTCTCATACTGGTCACTGGATGTTCAACATGGCACCTCATGGCAAAGAACTCTCTGAGGATCTGAAAAAATAGAATTGTTGCTCTACATAAAGATGGCGTAGGCTTTCAGTTTGCTGAAGACAAGCAGACTAAGGACATGAAGTACTGGAACCATGTCCTGTGGTCTAATGAGACCATGAGTGCTGCCGGCACTGGGGAGCTACAGTTCATTGAGGGAATCATGAATGCCAACATGTACTGTCAAATACTTAAGCAGAGTATGAGCTAACATATTGGATTCCAACATAACGACCCCAAACACACCTCCAAGATGACCACTGCCTTGCTAAATAAGCTGAGGGCAAAGGTGATGGAGTGGCCAAGCATGTATCCAGACCTAAACCATATTGAGCATCTGTGGAGCATCCTCAAATGAAAGGTGGAGGAGCGCAAGGTCTCTAACATCCACCAGCTCCATGATGTCATCATGGAGAAGTGGAAGAGGACTCCATTGGCAACCTGTGAAGCAAAAATGACCAGTCGTTTTGCTAGATGAGACCCTTATTCCTCATCTGGTATAGTTTAATACCCTTTGAAGCTGCACTGAAACTAGAATTTTGGAAAATTTTATTTGAAAGTGAACTAATCCATTTAGGTAGTGTTGGAAAATAATGGTGGCCACACAAAATATTGACACTTTGGGCCCAATTTGGATATTTTCACTTAAGGATGTACTCACTACTGTGGCCAGCGGTTTAGACATTAATGGCTGTGTGTTGAGTTATTTTAGGGGACAGTGTTATACAAGCTGTACACTCACTACTTTACATTGTAGCAAAGTGTCATTTCTTCATTGTTGTCACATGAAAAGATATAAATATTTACAAAAATGTGAGGGGTGTACTCACTTCTGTGAGGTACTATATGTTTGTTATTTTTATATCATTGTTTTATTTTTTGTTTTTTGTTTTTTGTTCTGCTGTGCTCACTTGCAGTTGATTTTGATGCTTAACATATTAACATTTGGATGTCTGTTGCTTTATGGCATTAACAGGTGTTAACTTTTTTCTTTCTTTTTTGCCTCAGACCTGATGGCACTGAAAGAGGAGAATGAAGCACTAAATGAAATGGAAGAGAGAGATCAATTTAACAATCATCATGATTTCATTACTGGAGGAAAATCTTTTAGTCACTCACAGATTGAAAACACTTCCTCAAGACAAATAGCTCAAAAGGCTGGTACTGGAATTCATTTTATCTGCCAACAGTGTGGAAAGAGTTTCAGTACAACAGGAAACCTTAAATTCCACATGAAGTTTCACAGTAGAGAGAAGCATTACACCTGCTCTCTGTGTGAAAAGAGTTTCAATCATGAAGAAGACTTTCAAGACCACATAAAAATTCACATTATAGAGACGTCACTCACCTGTCAACAGTGTGGAAAAAGTTTCAAACGAAAACAGAACCGTGACAGGCATATGAACATTCACTCTGGAGAGAAGCCCTACACATGCCTTCAGTGTAGAAAGAGTTTCATTCAGAAAGGACACTTTGAAGACCACATAAGAATTCACACTGGAGAGAAGCCGTTTGCCTGCCAACAGTGTGGAAAAAGTTTCAGACTAAAAAATGTCCTTGACAGGCACATGAATATTCACACAAGAGAGAACCCCTACACATGCCTTCAGTGTGGAAAGAGTTTCAATCGTAAAGATCACTTTCAAGACCACATAAGAATTCACACTGGAGAGAAGCCGTTTACCTGCCAACAGTGTGGAAAAAGTTTCAGACAAAAAAGGAACCATGCCAGGCACATGATTATTCACTCTGGAGAAAAACCCTACACATGCCTTCAGTGTGGAAAGAGTTTCCGACAGAAAGGACACTTTGAAGACCATAAAAGAATTCACACTAGAGTTAAGCCATTCCTCTGACAACAGTGTTGAAAGAGTTTCAATATGAAAGGAAACCTTAAATTTCATATGAGACTTCACTCCTGGAAGAAACCCTACACGTGCCCTCAGTGTGGAAAGAGTTTCCAACAGAAAGGACACTTTGAAGACCATAAAAGAATTCACACTAGAGTTGAGCCATTCCTCTGACAACAGTGTTGAAAGAATTTCAATATGAAAGGAAACCTTAAATTTCACATGAGACTTCACTTCTGGAAGAAACCCTACACGTGCCCTCAGTGGGGAAATTGTTGCAATCAGATAGGACTAGGGTTGGGAACTGAAAACTGGCTCTTATCTGGAACCAGTATTGTTTTAAGCTTGTATGCACTGATGCACAAGATGTCTGTGATAGCATAAAATAGTAGCTTAGCACGTTTAACCGTGTAATGCATTCAGGTGACACATCAGATGATTTTTATACGTCAAACATACATCAGAACAGCAGTTTGAGTAGCCACAGAGACATTGCACAACTTCAATGTTTTCATCCTCACTAATTTTGCACTCAAATTTAAATTGAAAAAGCTTAAGTTTTAGGGTATTAAGACTTGTATGGCCTTGTAAGATTACCATTGCCCCAAAGTAAACAGATGAAGAAGACATGGCTCTTGAGGAAGTTTTATTCGTCCACATTCTTCACAACTTCCCATTCTTTTATCCTCTTATCGCTAGTAAAGACTTGAATCACTTCTCTTGTTGCCCAACGACTGAAAATTACGACTAAAAGCGCTGCACAATGTGGCATCATATATTATATTCCAAGTTGTGTTGTGATAAAAATAACAACAGGATAGTGTCAGTAGCTCACTGAGAGCAGCCGCTTGAAGTCATTGATGTGGAACGCACTGTGGACCTAACAAAATGGTGCCCTCCATTGTCCAAATATGCCATGGATTTTTTTAAATAACGTAAATCTTATTTACATTATTGCTTGTTACAATGAGAGGATTTGCAAGCATGCAGAATTCAGTCAGAATACACTCACTTTTTTTTCAAACAGTTTTCCAATATTTTTTATTATTGAGAAAACTGATCTTAGAACAGCAGTTAAAGTGCAATTAGAAGCAAATAGAAGCTTGAATACATTTTTTTTTTAAAAAGATAATAATGGTGCTTTTTATCTCACAGTTCTGACATTTTCTCGCAATTGCAAGTTTATCTCAAAATTCTGACTTCATAATATGCAATCGGGACTGGGTCTTAACTGTAAAACAGGGATGGGCAACTCCTGTCCTGGAGGGCCAGTGTCCTGCATAGTTTAGCTTCAACCTTAATCAAACACACCTGAAACAGCTAATCAAGGTCTTCAGGATTAGTAGAAAGCTATAGGCAAGTGAGTTTTTATCAGGGATGGAGATAAACTCTGCAGGACACTGGCCCTCCAGGACCAGAGTTGCCCATCCCTGCTGTAAAATATCAAGCCAAATCATCTGCTCATACTGTAAACTCTTGATCAGTGAAAGTATGAGCACAATTATCATAATCATATCCAGTTCACTTTAAATAAACCTCTTCCTGAACAGGATTTACAGACCTTGGGCTGGTTGCACAAGCTGGACATACACCCAGTCGTAAGACTAAGCTTAAAAGGATAGTTCACCAAGAAATGAAAATTTGATGTTTATCTGCTTACCCCCTGGGCATCCACGATGTAGTTGACTCTTTCTTCAGTAGAACACAAATGATGATTTTTAACTCTATATGGCTGACAGGCTGCAACGGATAATTTATGTAAATGAGAACTCCATTTATAAGAGTAAAAAAAAAAACACAACAGACAAATCCAAATTAAACCCTGCGGCTCGTGACGACACATTGATGTCCTAAGACACAAAACAATCAGTTTGTGCGAGAAAACGAACAGTATTTATATTATTTTTTACCTCTAAAACACCACTATGTCCAACTGCCTTGAGCGTTCGGTTGGTGAGGTCAGAAAACACGTCCTGATGACAGAAGTGATCTCTCGCACTTTGCTTCAATGAGTGCCAGACATCACTTCCACTGTCAGAGCACGTTCAGACCTCACTAACCGGGTGTGGAGGGCAGTTGGACTTAGTGGTGTTTTAGAGGTAAAAAATTATATAAATATTGTTTGGTTTCTTGCACAAACCGATCGTTATATGCATAGAATTAATACCTGTTGCGCCATCTGGGCGTAGCACACGTCTGAGACTAAATCTAGTCCCGCTAGATGCTAGATATATAGAATTTATTTAAAGGTTTATTGGTTTAGTTTCAGCAGGTTGCATATACTTACCGAATAGCTCATCATTTTTCTTGTTTCACAATCTGAGTAATCTTTTTTTTCGGCTCAGCAATCATTTTTTATCTATATGTTGGAGCCAATAAATTCAAATTGATAACCATAGTAGCGCGAACAGCGTCTCAACTAACAGTGCTTTAGAACATGTCAGCGTGTACGCGTATCGTCTACGCTAAGCGTACATGCGCCTAGTTGTAGTTTTAGATGGTGCAACAGGTTTAAATATTCATCAGAGAGCTGGACGTAACTAAGTCCAGCGTAGAGCTTACACCCAACTTTTTTTTACGTCCAGCTGCTGCAACCCAGCCCCTGATGCTCTGACAACTCTGAGAAATGATGAAAACAAGAATGAGTCTAATCATCATGAGTTCAATCCAGATGACTCAGAAATATATTAGGAATGAAAGAAGGAAAACTGTAAGCTGAACTCTGAAATCAGTCCAGATGAATCACATCATTACTGTAAATGTCAGAATTGTTGGAGTTTCTTTGTTCAGTGGTTCATGCTGCTCGTCCTGATCTAGAAAGTATCCTGACATGATAAACCATCTTTTTCTGCATGAACTGTGGTAATACCATGCTCTGAATTCATCATGTAGTGTTGTGGAGAATAATATCAGTGTTTTCTTTCTATATCTGTCATGTGATCGTCCCGCTGTTGCTCTCAGTGCTGTAATGAACACAAATAATTCAATACATTAATATACTTCACTTTCATCAGAGCAAAGAGAGTCAATGATGAAGTGTTTCAATAGAGGGCATCAAACACTCTCATGAGCTTCTGCATCGAGCAGCACGTTCATAGACGAGCGACCTATGCAAGTTATAGATGACCTTTCATCTTACTGAAAGATGAGCCAATCCCTCTCGATTATGACCCGTCAGTATTTCTACATTAAATAAAAACCTACTGTTCCTGCAAGACTTAATTTAATTTCTGTCTTTGTTTTTGTCCTGTTGTCTAAGACTTGCATTTACATGTATTTTAAACTTGTAACCCACATTTGTATTTGAATATTAATACTGTAATATCAGGTATAAATGGTTTCTACACCCAAACATTATTAGACAGAATCTCACACCCTTTCATTAGTAGTTATTAAAATTGTCTTGGGTGTATACAGACAGAAGCGTGTGAATGGGACTTTTATTTTGGTCTTGTTTTGTGACGTCATAAAGCGGCGCCGCGCTCCTGCATCTGCTGTGATTCGGCTGGAGAAAGGTTTGATTCTATTTTACACATTTAAAGTTTTTTAAATCAATTCAGAACTGCTCAGTCAATTTATTTTTTACAAGTTATGTACAGTTAACCATTTTTTAATGTAGTACTTTATTTAACATTTTATTTTTGGTAGTAAATCCCACTTTTGAGTAACAGAAAATGAGCGTCTTGAATCAGTTAAACACCGCAATCTGACGTAACAAGTCGATGAAATAATGTAAATGAGCGAGAACAACAAACACAATGTGTAATGGCAGCTTTTACAAGCCAACATCAAATGTTTTCATAAAAGTGTAATTTATGTGTAATTAAATGTGATGTATGAATAGTTGAATACGAAATAATAAATATTAATTTTATGTATATATATATCATGGGCGTTTCAGTAGGATAAGAAAATAATCCATATTACATATAAAACCACAAATATTATAAATTATGACATTAAAAAGAGAGCAAATTGTACAATAAATCCCGCCTCTTGTTTACATGTGTGTTCCGCGCGTCAGTTTGACTGAACAAATGATGGCGTCAATGGGAAGACTAATTAAAAAGTAAACAGATCACCCAGTTAAATATCACCGCTTTATTTCACGTTAAAATCAAACTTGAAATGGACTGAAAGCTTGATGTCTGCAGTGTTTTTAGTGCAATCAGCTTGGTGAAATTAAAAATACATCTTTGTGTCTGTGACAGACGGTGTTTAGAGCATGACTGATGAAATAGCCTATTGTTCTTTTTATAAGTTGACTATTAAAAAGAAAAACATCAATACACAAATAAAATATATTGTTTAAATTATTATTGTCTTTAGTTATTATTTTGGAATGAATGTAGAAATGATTAAAACACTAACTTGATGAGATTGACTTGGTTTTGATAAATTGAACATTACATTGTTAATGTAAAATTACAAAATAGAATTTTCTTTGGTTTCTTTTTTGATGTAATGTAAATTAATGTTCGTTTAACAAGAAAGATGTCAACGTTAAGACTAATGCATGAATTTACATTGATTCATAAATAAAAAATGTGCCGCCTCATTTCAAAACGCCACTGGTATATGAAATATATAACATTTTAATCATTAACTTACTCTGACTGACTCTCTTGTCAGCGATTGAGACGCACTTATTTAGTTTGGAATTATTTTTCTTCCTGTTAATTATTCCTAAACAGGACAAACACAGAAAACCTCCTGTTGAAGTAAGATATGTGACACTATTATAAAGATGGAGTTTATTAAAGAGGAGAGTGAAGACATAAAGATGGAGTTTATTAAAGAGGAGAGTGAAGACATGAGGATTGAAGAAACATTCACAGTGAAACGAGAAGAAACTGAGGAACAAACAGGTTGGTTTCATTTTATGGGTTTTCCTCAGATGTAATGTTTGTTCTGTACATCAGGGTTGGGGGAATAACATATGCTTTGCGGTCAAAAAAGCTGCTCTCATGTAGCCTACACAGGAAGGGAAACCACTTCAACAAGACATTGAATTAAATGTTAAAGTGTTGTCAAACAAAACAGAGGCTAGCTAGACCCTTCCTCCTCCTCCTCCTCCCCCTCCCCTTCGTGCTTCCTGAAACAGTCATGAACGCACATTTAAAATCATTCTTGTCGGTTTTTGGCTGGAGATGATTGCTGTATGTGACAACAAATGTTTTGGCCTAAAAATGCGTGACAGCACCTTTAAATTGTGTTTAATTTAAAATACATCAATGATGACGCAGTCGTCTGGGCAGAAGTTTGATACAGCAGCTCCGGGCTCCACTGACGATTCCTGCTGCACATGTTCAGAATTCCCTTTGTGACATGCTGTGATCGAAAATATGTGAAATAAGTTTTTCTAGTTGACTAGTAGTTGTTCATTTAAGCCATTAGTTGACTAATCACATTTATTAATTTAATTTCTTGAATACTGGAGAGAATAAACTAATAATGAGCGTTTATGTAATGGCTATGCACTCAAGCGCACGCATAACGCTTGCCATAAAGAACCGGCAAAATTAATGATTATGAATATGACAAAAAAACAGCAAGGAGACATTTTAATTGTTTATTAATAAAGTAATGTTTTCTGAATCAGTGTCGGCTGCAAAGATGAAGTTGACATTGCTCACTCTCATCATCTCCGCATATACTGGACACGCCTAGAGAGAGAATGTACTGTAACAACCGTACGAATAAGAGGGCAGGGAACAGAACACCTGGATGGCAATTAAACACACAATTCTTTATTAAACATTAAAAGTCAGCACACGTCATAAAAACGTTACCCCCCTTTACTTGATGGACCAGGAGAGGATCACACAACGATGAATTCAGCTCAGCAGGGAAGATACACCATAGACTCTTTTGTCACTTATCACTCAGTACATAGAAATCAGTCCATCAGGTTCAGCGTCTTTCAGCTCAGTTCCTGGGGCAGAATTATTTAAGGCTTCAGTCAGGAGCTCTCCTAATCAGAAGTTCCACCCTGACTGCCTACCACATTTACCCCCCCACTAACTTACTATCTTCACCACCGGAGACACTATTTGTCCCGAGCGGCCGTTTAGCATTCCCCACATAAGAGCTCCAAACTCCAAAAACTTCCCCAGCATCCTCTCTCGAGCAGTCCTCGAGATAATTATTTAAAGAATCTTTAACACGCATCACCTGCACCCATTCATGTCATTAAGGAACACCCACTTACGCAAACTAAAGGGCGTGTACATCAAACATTCAAATTATTAAATTCCATCACACTACCCCCCTCCCAGGCAAAAGGGGCTCGTCCTCGAGTCAAGAAAATAACTCAAAGTCCAGCAACGAGCCGGTACCCTCCTGGGCCGCGACAAATGTCCCTCAAAAAGTCCATTAGATGTCACAGCCCCTAACTCACAGGCTACAGACTCAGGTGCCGCCGCAACACCAGAAGAAGAAACAGCCACATTCAACGTAGGGGCAGGCAACAAAGTAGAAGCAGAAGGAATCAAGGCCTCCTGCAACAAATCCAAAGGCCGTGAAGAATCGGGAGACAGCGCAGGATTGAATAGCAACACAGGATCAGTAGGCAGTGCAGAATCAGATGACAGCACAGGATCAGTAGGCAGTGCAGAATCAGATGACAGCGCAGGATCAGTAGGCAGTGCAGAATCAGATGACAGCGCAGGATCAGTAGGCAGTGCAGAATCAGATGACAGCACAGGATCAGTAGGCAGTGCAGAATCAGATGACAGCGCAGGATCAGTAGGCAGTGCAGAATCAGATGACAGCGCAGGATCAGTAGGCAGCGCAGAATCAGATGACAGCGCAGAATCAGATGACAGCGCAGGATCAGTAGGCAGCGCATAATCAGATGACAGCGCAGGATCAGTAGAAAGTGCAGAATCAGATGACAACGCAGGATCAGTAGGCAGTACAGAGTCAGATGACAGCGCAGCATCAGTAGGCAGTACAGAGTCAGATGACATCGCAGCATCAGTAGGCAGTACAGAGTCAGATGACATCGCAGCATCAGTAGGCAGTACAGAGTCAGATGACAGCGCAGCATCAGTAGGCAGTGCAGAATCAGATGACAACGCAGGATCGATGGGCTGTGCAGAATCAGATGACAGCGCAGGATCGATGGGCTGTGCAGAATCAGATGACAGCGCAGGATCAGGAAGCAGTGCAGAATCAGAGGACAGCTCCCCAGCCACAGCAGACCTTTGATCCTCCCCACCACTGTGCAATTCTGGCATCCCTGCAAATAAATTAGAAACATATGGCTTAAGGCGATTAAAATGTACAACTCGTTCAAGCCCTTTGCCTTGTGGGGATATTCGATACAAAACATCTGTAACTCGCTCAATGACAACAAATAGCCCCACAAAATGCCTTTGTAACTTCGGACACAGGCCCCACTTACGTGCCATATTTTTCACCCACACCAACTCCCCTTCTGTATAAAACTGATGGGGAACTTTTAAATCAAAATATTGTTTCTGCCTTCCTGACGCTTTGAGCTGATGTGCTTTCACAGCTTCCACTACAGTAGACAAGCTTTCAGCTACTTTTGCCACATAGTCGTTTACTGACTCAAAATGTTCCGTCTCACCCACTCCCAACATGACATCAACAGGCAGAACAATCTCTCGTCCAAAAAGAACCTTATACGGCGAAAATTTTGTAGTAGCATGTGTACTGCACCTGTAAGCCATCATAACATATGGCAAAAGTGTATCCCAATTCTGCTGATTACTATCTACAAACAAAGACAACATAGATAGTAATCTACGATTAAACCGTTCCACCATTCCGTTCGACTGTGGCATGTAGGCTGTAGTTCTCGTTTTATGCATCTGCAATAAATCACACAACTCTGTAAATAATGTTGATTCAAAGTTACGAGAATGAATACTGCGTGGAACCCCAAATCTACACACCCACTCCTGCACAACAACTTTAGCTATAGATGCTGCCTCTTGATTTGGAAGTGCGAACGCTTCTGTCCGCTTCGAAAAATAATCCCCGATCACCAGGATATACTTATTTTTCTCCCTACTTACGGGCAGAGGGCCCAGAATGTCTACTGCTACCCGTTCAAAAGGCCAGGAAACAAAAGTAGGCTGTAAAGGGGCACGATTCAACTGCAAAGATTTACGAGAAGCACATTCTGTACATTCCCTGCACCACTTCTTTACATCATCAAACCACCCAGGCCAATAAAACTGGTCTTTTACCTTTCACTGCAATTTTTGCACACCTAGGTGACCACCTGTTACAGAATTATGCAACATTTTCAACACATCTGGAACCATCACTTTCGGAAGGACAACCTGAATTTTTGACACAGCATCAGTATTAAGAGGCAGCTTATGCACTAACCGACCTTGCTCCAGACCCAATTGGTCCCACACGGGCAAAAATCCCCTCATTTCCACTCTCGTCTGCGCTTCTGCACACCCCTCCTCCCCCTGTGACCACAGCTGCACTACAGCCTGTAAAACAGCATCCCTCTTCTGTGCCCCCACCAACTCATCTTCAAACTCCATGTCATCAGAAGGAACCGTTTCACGTATAGCGCAAAGCGTAGCACTAACATTCAAACATAGATCTAAAAAATCCTCCCGCTTGGCACCAAATGATGGCAATCGTGAGAGCGCGTCCGCATTAACATGCTTTTTCCCAGGTCGGTGCACAATTTTATATTGAAAACTGGCCAACTGTTCAACCCATCTAGCCAGCTGACCCTCCAGCCCTTGAAAGTTATGCAGCCACCTTAAAGAGCTATGATCTGTGCACAAAATAAATCCTTTACCAAGCAAATAATGTTTAAAGTATTTAGTAAATTCAACCAAATTAAGTAATTCCTTTTTCGTGGTGGCATTCTTGTGCTCCTGTTTCGTTAAAGCCCGACTAGCATACGCCACAACCCGCTCCAAGCCAACCACGTCCTGTGACAGAACTGCACCGATGCCTACGTCACTCGCATCAGTGTCTAAGATGAATGACGTGTGCGGGTCGGGGTATGCAAGAACTGGAGTCGTCACAAGAGCCGTTTTAAGCTTTAAAAATGCCTGCTGACACTCATGGTCTCACTTAAACTTCCGACCTTTCTCTGTAAGACGATGTAATGGTCGCGCAATTTCAGCAAACCCCCTAATAAACCGCCTATAATAAGATGACAAACCCACGAAGCTTCGCACCTCAGATTAATTCTTCGGTACCGGCCATTGTCTCACCGCATCTATTTTAGCCGGGTCCGCTCGTACTCCCTCGGCCGATATAACATGCCCCAAATAATGAACCTGAGTGGCAAACAATGTACATTTAGACGGTTTAATCTTCAGATTGGCATGGCGTAATTTACAGAGGACCTCATCCAGCCATTGTAGATGTTCCACAAATGTCCTCCCAAAGACAATAATGTAATCTAAATAAACAAGGCAAGTGGTCCACTGCAAATCTGCCAACACCAAATCCATAAGGCGCTGAAATGTGCTCGGTGTGTTGCACAATCCGAAACTTAAAACATTAAATTCAAATAGCCCCTGACGTGTTATAAATGCAGTATTATGTTTATCTCTAGGGTCCACCTCGACCTGCTAGTATCCACTAGCCAGGTCGAGAGTGGAAAACCACCGAGCATGAGCAAGGCTGTAAAAGGTAAAAGGATCTTTCTTTGTTACATCATTCAGCTGCCTATAATCAACACAAAATCGAAGGGTCCCATCTTTCTTACGTACGGGGACCACCGGCGCTCCCCATGGACTACACGACGATTGTGTAATTCCATTTACCTGCATTTCTTTTATATGCTCCGTCACTTCGGCTTGTAAATGAAGAGGAACGGGTGCAAAACCTATGCAAAACCTATCAAATTGCGGGGGCAATTTGATAGGTTTTGCATCTCCTGTATCGATCTGATGTGTTATCACTTGCGTCCTCCCCAAATCGGCATCATTTAGGCTGAAAACAGAAATACTCTTGCACAATAACTCAGGCACCACGCGCATTTCAGCTTCCTCAAACCCTTTATCATGTAAATTTAGCCGATCTATAAGCATGTCAACAGAAAACAAAGTACCCATAGAAACATCGTCTTCCCCCTCTACTACAACGTCACAAAATAACGTACCCACTTTCATCCCACGCTTTAAAATATGGGCATCATCAGTGACATTAATTACACGAATGGGCAAAAGACCCTGCTCCACCCTATACACTATCCTTGCCACTAAAAGGTCACAATGGGTACCAAGGGAGGCAGACGGTTCTAACATGCCCTGCAAGCGATCAGATGCCCCTTCCACCACCCCTGTAATTAAAACTTCACTACGAGGTGGAACCGACGTATCGACATGCACAATCACATCACAGGATCACATATCATTATTAGTGGTAAACAAGGGTATTTGAGATTATCAAGATTAATAACCGCACCACACTTTAATAAAAAGTCAATGCTGAGCAGAATCTCTTGAGGCTCCAATTTAGCCAAAATAAACTCTGCAACAACAGCCAATGAATCGAACTGACAAACAATTTGCCAGCGTCCCAAGATCGGCATCTTCCCCCCCATTAGCCACTCTGACAACGCCCTCATGCTGTTCAAGCCGCGCCTCCCCATTCGTAATAGTAAGCCACCTCTGTTTCGGTATTATTGAGACTTGAGTGCATGTATCAACTAAAATCTTAGCATCACACCCACCTAATTTAGCAGCAAGGTAAATCCCAGGATTGCCATGAAATGATGAGGCCAACTGATAAAAATGTTATGTAATTGGGGCAGACATTTGGCCTATTTGTGCCTGCCCCCTCCCGTTTTTGAACATACGGGCAGTCTCTTCTAAGATGCCGATTACAACCACATTCCCAGCAACCTCACTATCACTATTGAGCAATAGCTCAACACTATTACTTCTAGAAGGCACAGATTTTAATAACGTGGGAACTGCTTCTAAAAGTTGTTGCACAGATTTTTGTAAGGTCTGGACTTCAGTATGAAGTGCATCCATTAGTGATGGGCAGATCGAGGCTTCATGAAACACTGAAGCAGCTGAATCAAATGTGCCGTAATGATTCGAAACAAATCTTCGGAGCTTCATGAAGCAGTGTTTCGAAATCGGCCATCACTAGCGTCCACTGACCCCGTCAACGCATCCACCTTACTTTCTGCCGCAGAAATTTGTAATGCACGCACACGAGCATCAGGGGGAGCCGCACACTGTTCTAACCCCTGAATAAGTTCGAATTCAACTGCGATATTAATTGCTTCTTCCAGAGTACTGGGTTTAACGCTGCGTTATCGAATTCGAGTCTCCCCGTTTCCCACATGGGTGATAAAATGATCTCTGGCCAATAAATCTTTTGTATCCACGTCTACTGAAGGATACGCTTTAGTCACCAATCTCCGCAGCGCATTACCAAACTCACGCAAAGTTTTGTTAACACGAAAAGTAACACGATTCCATTCAGCGGTCTTGCATGGTTCAAACCATTTACCTAAAGCGTCCTTCAATAAAACATAACTTTGCTTGGCCTCTAACGGAAGGCCACTATAAATATCTTGAGCGCGCCCCGACAATAAAAGTGCCATAAATTTCAATTTCATTCCGTCATTCCAATTATTTACCAAAGCTGCCATCTCAAACTGCTCCTTCCAATCTGACCATTCCCAACCAGTGCCAGTGAATGTCTCCGGCATGAATACTGGACGTGCAATAGACCCGTTTGAGGCTGCAGCTGTGGTCAAAGACCAAGATGCAGCTGAAGTAGATGGGGAAGTTTCTGACACATCCCGGTGCCCAGCTCTGCCCTCCATCGCTTGGCCGTTTTTTTGTTTTTATTGAAGGGGAAAAAAATCCCACCGCTGCCACCAGTGTTACAACCGTACGAATAAGAGGGCAGAGAACAGAACACCTGGATGGCAATTAAACACACAATTCTTTATTAAACATTAAAAGTCAGCACACGTCATAAAAACGTTACCCCCCTTTACTTGATGGACCAGGAGAGGATCACACGACGATGAATTCAGCTCAGCAGGGAAGATACACCATAGACTCTTTTGTCACTTATCACTCAGTACATAGAAATCAGTCCATCAGGTTCAGCGTCTTTCAGCTCAGTTCCTGGGGCAGAATTATTTAAGGCTTCAGTCAGGAGCTCTCCTAATCAGAAGTTCCACCCTGAATGCCTACCACATTTACCCCCCCCACTAACTTACTATCTTCACCACCGGAGACACTATTTGTCCCGAGCGGCCGTTTAGCATTCCCCATATAAGAGCTCCAAACTTCCCCAACATCCTCTCTCGAGCAGTCCTCGAGATAATTATTTAAAGAATCTTTAACACGCATCACCACCAAACTAAAGGGCGTGTACATCAAACATACAAATTATTCAATTCCATTCATCACAGTACATTTCATTCGGATTAGGCTACATAATCAAGAGTAGCCTATTTCTTTTCATTTTTAATGATTTCATTTTACAGTAGATATTTCAAGCTTTCTATAGATATATTTCTCATGTCTGCGAGGCAAGCAGCCCTATACGCTGAGTTTCGGTTCAATTAGCCTATAAGTCACACTCCAGTTCACGGGCCAGCGATCGCGCCCACGCCTGCCATTATTGTCTGCTATTTGCTTCTTATTTATTAAATCCAGGCAATTGGTTGATGAAACATTGATTAAAATTAAGATACAATTTTTACAAAATGAAATTCACTTTATTACGTTTTGTTTTATAGAAAGCCTCTCTTTAAAGTGGTCAAAATCATGTCTGACCCACTCCATGACTCCCAATATATTGCGCATGATGCATCTTACTAATGCTATTCACTTTTCATAATCAAGTAAATGAATTTAAAACATAACATAGGACTATTTAAACATATATATGAAACTACATTTTCTTTAATGGCTACCAACAAGTATTGTACAATACAGAGAAATTTCATAAGCAAGAGCGGATCATGAGTCACGTGTCGGATCAAGAATAATTTATTCTTAGACTTATATTTAATATTGGGGGCATTCAAGTTATTTGACGTTTTATTTTTTTTTAAAGTAACGCAATAGTTACTTTCCCTGGTAATTAGTTACTTTTATAATGATGTAACTCAGTTACAAACTTCGTTACTATTTGTGAGAAGTAACTAGTAACTATAACTAATTACTTTTTTAAAGTAACGTGCCCAACACTGTTAATAACTACTGTTACACTAAACTTGCGTGTCTGTAATGCAGTGGTTCTCAACTCCAGTCCATGGGACCCACTGCTCTGCACATTTTGTATGTCTCTCTTATCTCACACACTCAATTCAGTTCATGAAGACTCTCCTAATGAACTGATGATCTAAATCAGGTGTGTTAAATAATGGATACATACAAAATGTGCAAAGCAGTGGGTCCCGAGGACTGGAGTTGAGAAACACTGGTGTAATGGATTCATAAAAATATAGATCATATATTTATACAAATCATATAAATTATATTATTATTAAAATCAGACAATTTCATCATTAAATATTTGTTTATTATATAATGACCTTTTATTTGGAGGACGAGAAACTGGGGGAGTGTCTTTGTGTTGAGTGTGTCAGTGTCACTTAGCTTACATCTGATTGGTCCAATTTCAGGTTGAAATCTCTAACCCAGAACATAACCTGTAGGTTAGCCATGGAGCATAAGTTACTATGGTGATGAACACCACTAAAAGCCAAGTTACTTTCATGGTACCTAAAACCCAGGATTGGTGCAAGCTAATTTTAAATTTACCTGGCTAGCCAGTTAATCCAGCTTCATGGTACAGGCCCCAGATTAAAATATATTTTTGAGGCATTTTAAAAACTTCACCAGCGCAGTTGCTTTGTTTGCGCGGTTTCTGTGGTAACCACTGCATGCTGCTGTTCCATCAGCGCCCTCTGGTGTCAGAGAGTGAACGCGCATTCAGCGCCTCTCCTTCACTCATTCCGCCATGTGCTTCTCATGCACGTTGGGCTTGTTTACATGAGCACACATTCTTTTGACACAGAATAAAGCGGTGTATAAAAATTTAAATAATTGGTGATAAATTATTATTTATGGTATTTTGCAATGCCCACGATAACAATATTGTGTATATTCATTATCACAATATATTGCATTACCGAATATCAGCACAAGTTTAGTCAACACCCATTGTTGTACATTTTACATTCAGTTCATTACAATGGAAAGAAGCAGCGTCACGGTGTCCATCTTCTTTTTTTCTTTTCTTTTTTTTTTTTTACAGTCTATAGTGTACAGCTTGTATGACAGTGTCAATTTGTTGTCCTTAGGGCTGTCGCGGTTAAGAAATTTCCCTTGCGGTTATTATGGGTGGCTCAATAGCGCGATAGGCGGTATTACCGCCGTTTTTTTTTTTTTTTAAACAAACCTAATTTTACAGCATACAAAGCTCTATTGTTGAGTTATTATGTGTCATTGTTGCTTTTTAACTGACAGAGACACATTTTAAAACATTTTGTTTTATTGTTAAATCCAAAACAGCAACAAGAACTTGCCTTTTCCCATTTAAAAAATAAAAAAATAAAAGAAACCAAAGAACTCTAAAGTATCACATGAAAACAAGCAATAAGAAAATGCCTTTTCCAATTTGAAAAACGAAGGAAATCTAAAGTATCACATTAAAACAACGTGTAAGCCTATGTGAAAATACAGAGAATAAACAAAACATTACTTAAGTGTTAACTAATGTGATTTAGACCTCGGTTATCATGTCCTTGTTTCGTGCTAGGAAAACCAACATATTAACCTTATGTGGTTTCAGGGAGGATCGCATGGGGGTAACAATATTCCCCACGGCACTGAAAACTCTTTCCGATGGTGTGCTCATTGCACAAATACACATGTATTTGCACGCGACTTTGGACAGCAGCGGAAATCTAGACTGATTATCATGCCACCAGGACAGTGGATTCACGTTGGAGTCGATGCACTCTTCTTGCAGATAGCGCATGAGCTCGTTATCTGCTCGCGCTCTCTTGGGTATGGGCGCTGACGCGGAGGTTGCCCGTGACTTCAGTAGGTCTCCAAGAGTCTTTTTCTTTACTGGTGGTGGCACCATCATTTGCCCTTCTTCTCCAACCACTGACGCACTGGTCTCCTCGTCCTCCACTCCCATCATCTCTTCAATGAGTGCGGATTTTGTCTCCGTGTCATTTATATGATCGCCCTTATAGCGAGGATCTAAACAACAGGCCTTTTCCAAAAGTTTTTGTAAGGCAGCTGGTTCGTACTTCCCCTGTAGAACACTACACATTTTGTGCTTTATGTTTGATGTTAAGGTGGTATCCTCGTTTGATGGTTTAAGAATATCTTCAGTGAGGAGTTTCAGGACAGGTTTCACTGAAGACACTGTAACGTAGCTCTCGCCAGACAGCAGATCCGTAAACTTAGCCGCGGGTTTAAGCGCTGCATTCACAGACTCAAGGACAGCGATGTCCTGCCAGCTTGGATTTAGATGGTGGTGTCTCCGATCATCCAGAACTCTTCTGATAGCCGGGATTTGTTCCAAAACCCTTTCCACCATTTTCTCTTTGGTGCCCCATCTTGTAGCGCAGTCCTGAACAGAATTGGCCGTTAAATCATTGAATAGAAATTAGCCAATGACAACAAATCTATAATTATCCTACCAAAATAAATTATAGGCTACATTTTAAATTAGGCTATTTATTCGTTTCAATATATATTTTTTTATCCCAACTGCAAAAGAATAAGAATTCTTTAAATGTGCACAGACAGATATGGGCGTTACATTGATCTGAAATTAGCCTAAATATGTTTTTTTTCAATATACCCTTTGAAATAATTTTCCTCTCAAAATATTTATTTTAATTTGTTTAATTTTTATAATTCATTCATATTTAATTTTTGTTTATTGCCTAATAACATGATCGTTTAACCTACATTATAGCCTATAACTTACCAGTATGAGGCCATGCTGAGGAATTTGAAGTTCCGCTTGTGCTTTCGCTAGATCTCTTCTCTTCAACCAGCTCTGAGAAAATGTACTGACCAATGTGTGGCACAGGCCCATTGCTCGGGTTGTGCGGTCCTTTATGCTTGCCATTGCATTTGTGACTGCCAAATGTAAATTGTGACCAAAACAGTTCAGCCACCGCCAGTTCAACTTTTTGACTGCTGCAACAATGTTGGCTCCGTTGTCTGTAGTAATGCATGACAGCTTCTTCTCATCCAGGGACCACTCTTCAAATGCGTGCCGGAGAGCATCCGAAATATTGTCGGACGTGTGGTTTTCGAGCATAAACACTGTTTCGAGGCAGCGTGATTTCAGAGTCCATTCCATGCTGAGATAATGAACCGTTAGACTCATATAAGGAGTCATATTGACACTTGACCACATATCCGTTGTGGCAGAAAAGTAGTCGACATTCATGAGCTCGCTTTTGATAGCTGACTTTACCGTGCTGTTTTCGGCACAGCTGTTTCTGAAAAGTAGGTTTTACCCGGCAACTCGTACTGCTTGTCAAATTTTTGAAGCATTGATTTGAATGCTGGTTTCTCCACCGTGTTGAATGGAACCATTTCCTGAACAAGATACAGCGTAACAGCGGCTGTAAGGCACTTATGCCTATTACTTTCACGGCTGTATTTTACAGATTTCGCAAAGGCTTCAGCTACTCCTAACTGTCGGCTGGTAACGTTACTGGCCTCAGCTGTTCTTTTTGATGTTGCTCCGCGACCTGATGCTTGAGGGGGCAGCTGCGCTTCAATGGCTGGATGACAGTTAGCGAGATGACACCTGAAATTAGATGTATTGCCGCGTGTCACAGGCACCTTTTTGCAGCAAATTTTGCATATTGGCTCATCTAAATTCGCTGGCTCGCCTTTTTCATTGGGTTGAAAGCCGAAATGTTCCCAAACTGGCGACGTGACATTAGGTTTTGGGACGAGAGCGCCTGCCATGGTTTCAGTAGGCCTATTCAAAATAGGAAACGAAACACCGGATACAAACAGTTCGCGGGAAAATGACAATCGTAACACACTTGAATCATTATTAATTTATTCAACATTAAATGCACAGTGACAATTTGTAAATCAAGAAGGCCAGTCTCAAAAAAACAACAACAACAAAAAAACAACAACTGAACACTGCGGTTGCCGCGGTTTCTTTCCTTCCTCTGCGGTTGGCTTGTCAATAGCGCGGTATTACAATATTGCGGTTACCGCGACAGCCCTAGTTGTCCTCTCAAAATAACACACAGCCATTAATGACTAAACTGCTGGGCACAAAAGTCAGTACACCCCTAAGTATAAATTTCCAAATTGGGCCTAATCAACCATTTTCTCTCCCTGGTGTCATGTGACTTGTTAGTTTTACAAAGTTTCAGGTGTGTTAAATTTGGTGTTATTGCTCTCACTGGCTGCGTCCGAAAACTGGAAAATGCTGCCTTCCGAGGACACATTTCAAGGTAGTAAGGCATCAAGGCATGTCCGAATCCAATGTTAGCTTCACTTCCTCTCTCATGAGATACCTTCCTCAGATCGATTTTTGAAGGAAGCATAGATGTATCCTTAGCTGCCTTTGATATCCCACAATCCTGTGCTTTCCATTCTGTGACAGTTAGAAAAATAAAGATGGCATCCGAAGGTTGCGTTTGCTGCTCAGTTTGTGTATAAATGTACGATTTTGATCAACATATTTCAATTTTGATATCATTTCTATCGGGAAATTACCACTGTAGTAATTAAATATTTGTTTAGTTCTCACCAAAGCTCGCGCTATATTGCTGTAGATCATTAAACTGTTACGCTGCCTCAGAAGTCTGTCCGAAATCAATTTCGTGAGGTACCTTCATGCACAAATGCTGCCGTACAAATCATTCTCTTATAAGATAGCGAGGCAGCAAGACAGCTACCTAGGTTTTCGGACGCAGCCACTCTCTCATACTGGTCACTTGATGTTCAACATGGCACCTCATGGCAAAGAACTCTCTGAGGATCTGAAAAAATAGAATTGTTGCTCTACATAAAGATGGCGTAGGCTTTCAGTTTGCTGAAGACAAGCAGACTAAGGACATGAAGTACTGGAACCATGTCCTGTGGTCTAATGAGACCATGAGTGCTGCCGGCACTGGGGAGCTACAGTTCATTGAGGGAATCATGAATGCCAACATGTACTGTCAAATACTTAAGCAGAGTATGAGCTAACATATTGGATTCCAACATAACGACCCCAAACACACCTCCAAGATGACCACTGCCTTGCTAAATAAGCTGAGGGCAAAGGTGATGGAGTGGCCAAGCATGTATCCAGACCTAAACCATATTGAGCATCTGTGGAGCATCCTCAAATGAAAGGTGGAGGAGCGCAAGGTCTCTAACATCCACCAGCTCCATGATGTCATCATGGAGGAGTGGAAGAGGACTCCATTGGCAACCTGTGAAGCAAAAATGACCAGTCATTTTGCTAGATAAGACCCTTATTCCTCATCTGGTATCGTCTAAAGCCCTTTGAAGCTGCACTGAAACTATAATTTTGGAAAATTTTATTTGAAAGTGAACTAATCCGTTTAAGTAGTGTTGGAAAATAATAGTGGCCACACAAAATATTGACACTTTGGGCCCAATTTGGACACTTTCACTTAGAGGTGTACTCACTTTTGTGGCCAGCAGTTTAGACATTAATGGCTGTGTGTTGAGTTATTTTAGGGGACAGCAAATTGACAGTGTTATACAAGCTGTACACTCATTACATTGTAGCAAAGTGAAATTTCTTCAGTGTTGTCACATGAAAAGATATAAAATATTTACAAAAATGTGAGGGGTGTACTCACTTCTGTGAGATACTGTATGTTGGTTATTTTTATATCGTTCTGTATTTTTTTTTCTTCTTTTTCGGTCCTGCTGTGCTCGCTTGCAATTGATTTTGATGATTAACATATAAACATTTGGATGTCTATTGCTTTATGGCATTAAACGGGTGTTAACATTTCTTTCTTTTTTGTCTCAGACCTGATGGCACTGAAAGAGGAGAATGAAGCACTAAATGAAATGGAAGGGAGAGATAAATTTAACAACCATCATGATTTCATTACTGGAGGAAAATCTTTTTGTCACTCACAGATTGAAAACACTTCCTCAAGAAAAATAGCTCAAAAGGCTGGTACTGGAACTCATTTTATCTGCCAACAGTGTGGAAAGAGTTTCAGTACAACAGGAAACCTTAAAGTCCACATGAAGATTCACAGTAGAGGGAAGCATTACACCTGCTCTCAGTGTAGAAAGAGTTTCAATCATGAAGAACACTTTCAAGACCACATAAGAATTCACATTATAGAGATGCCATTCACCTGTCAACAGTGTGGAAAAAGTTTCAAACGAAAACAGAACCGTGACAGGCATATGAACATTCACTCTGGAGAGAAGCCCTACACATGCCTTCAGTGTGGAAAAAGTTTCAAACGTAAAGAACACTTTGAAAACCACAAAAGAATTCACACTGGAGAGAGGCCGTTTGCCTGCCAACAGTGTGGAAAAAGTTTCAGACAAAAAAAGGACCTTGACAGGCACATGAACATTCACACTGGAGAGAACTCCTACACATGCCTTCAGTGTGGAAAGGCTTTCAATCGTGAAGACCACTTTGAAAACCACAAAAGAATTCACACTGGAGAGAAGCCGTTCGCCTGCCAACAGTGTGGAAAAAGTTTTAGACAAAAACAAAACCTTGACAGGCACATGAACATTCATTCTGGAGAGAACCCCTACACATGCCTTCAGTGCAGAAAGAGTTTCATTCGTAAAGAAAACTTTGAAAACCACAAAAGAATTCACACTGGAGAGAAGCCGTTCACCTGCCAACAGTGTGGAAAAAGTTTCAGACAAAAAAAGAACCTTGACAGGCACATGAACATTCACACTGGAGAGAACCCCTACAAATGCCTTCAGCATGGAAAGGCTTTCAATCGTGAAGAACACTTTCAAGACCATAAAAGAATTTCCATCGGAGACACGCCGTTCACCTGCCAACAGTGTGGAAAAAGTTTCAGACAAAAACAGAACCTTGACAGGCATATGAACGTTCACTCTGGAGAAAACCCCTACACATGCCTTCAGTGTGGAAAGAGTTTCAGTCGTAAAGAACACTTTGAAAATCACAAAAGAATTCACACTGGAGAGAAGCCGTTCGCCTGCCAACAGTGTGGAAAAAGTTTCAGACAAAAAAAAGACCTTGACAGGCACATGAACATTCACACAGGAGAGAACTCCTACACATGCCTTCAGTGTGGAAAGAGTTTCAATCGTGACGAACACTTTCAAGACCACATAAGAATTCACACTGGAGAGAAGCCATTCACCTGCCAACAGTGTGGAAAAAGTTTCAGACAAAAAAGGAACCATGCCAGGCACATGATTATTCACTCTGGAGAAAACCCCTACAAATGCCTTGTGGAAAGTGTGGAAAGAGTTTCCAACAGAAAGGACACTTTGAAGACCATAAAAGAATTTACACTAGAGTCAAGCCATTCCTCTGACAACAGTGTTGAAAGAATTTCAATATGAAAGGAAACCTTAAATTTCACATGAGACTTCACTCCTGGAAGAAACCCTACACGTGCCCTCAGTGTGGAAATTGTTGCAATCAGATAGGACTAGGGTTGGGAACTGAAAACTGGCTCTTATCTGGAACCAGTATTGTTTTAAGCTTGTATGCACTGATGCACATGATGTCTGTGATAGCATAAAATAGTAGCTTAGCACGTTTAACCGTGTAATGCATTCAGGTGACACATCAGATGATTTTTATACGTCAAACATACAACAGAAAAGCAGTTTGAGTAGCCACAGAGACATTGGACAACTTCAATGTTTTCCTCCTCACTAATGTTGCACTACAAATTTAAATTGAAAAAGCTTAAGTTTTAGGGTATTAAGACTTGTATGCCTTATAAGATTACCATTGACCCAAAGTAAACAGATGAAGAAGACATGGCTCTTGAGGAAGTTTTATTCGTCCACATTCTTCACAACTTCCCATTCTTTTCTCCTCTTATCGCTAGTAAAGACTTGAATCACTTCTCTTGTTGCCCAACGATTGAAAATTACGACCAAAAGCTGCACAATGTGGCATCATATATTATATTCCAAGTTCTGTTGTGGTAAAAATAACAACAGGATAGTGTCAGTAGCTCACTGAGAGTGGACATAGTGGTGTTTTAGAGGTAAAAAATTATATAAATACGGTTCGGTTTCTTGCACAAACCGATCGTTATATGCATAGAATTAATACCTGTTGCGCCATCTGGGTGTAGCACACGTCTGAGACTAAATCTTACGCCTAGTCAAAGGTAGGTGTAAAGTGAGAAGTCTTGACTTGTTTCCATGGTGAAAATAAAGATAAATAAAAATGTTGAGATGATGGCGCATCTGGTATACAGGCTACATGATCAGCGGGTTTTCCAGTGTAAAAGAGTAATGAGAGACCAGACCAATCCGCTAGATGCTAGATATATAGAATTTATTGAAAGGTTTAGTTGATAACCATAGTAATGTGAACAGTGTCTCAACTAACAGTGCTTTAGAACATGTCAGCGTGTATGTGCATCGTCTACGCTAAGCATACCTGCGCCTAGTTGTAGTTTTAGATGGTGCAACAGGTGTAAATATTCATCAGAAAGCTGGACGTAACTAAGTCCAACGTAGAGCTTACACCCAACTTTTTTTATGTCCAGCTGGTGCAACCAGCCCCTGATGCTCTGACAACTCTGAGAAAAGATAAAAACAAGGATTGAGTCTAATCATCATGAGTTCAATCCAGATGACTCTGAAATATATTAGGAATGAAAGAAGGAAAATTGTAAGCTGAATTCTGAAATCAGTCCAGATGAATCACATCATTACTGTAAATGTCAGAATTGTTGGAGTTTCTTTGTTCAGTGGTTCATGCTGCTCGTCCTGATCTAGAAAGTATCCTGACATGATAAACCATGTTTTTCTACATGAACTGTGGTAATACCATGCTCTGAATTCATCATGTAGTGTTGTGGAGAATAATGTCAGTGTTTTCTTTCTATATCTGTCATGTGATCGTCCCGCTGTTGCTCTCAGTGCTGTAATGAACACAAATAATTCAATATATTAAAGGATTAGTTCACTTTTAAATAAACTTTTCCTGATAATTTACTCACCCCCGTGTCATCCAAGATGTCCATGCCTTTCTTTCTTCAGTTGAAAAGAAATTAAAGTTTTTGATGAAAACATTCCAGGATTTTTCTCCATACAGTGGACTTCAATGGGCACCAAACAGTTGAAGGTCAAAATTAGTTTCACTGCAGCTTCAAATTGATCTACACGATCCCAGACGAGAAATAAGGGTCTTATCTAGTGAAACCATCGCTCATTTTCTGAAAAAAATTGAAAATTATATAAGTTTTAACCTTAAATGCTCATCTTGAACTAGCTCAATTCTTTTTCTCCTCTATTTGAATTCCAGCAGTGTAGTCGCTGCTAAGCGTATTACTGCCCTCCACAGGTCAAAGTTTGAACTTATTGTTATATACTATTGAACTAGCATATTGAATATAAAATTTAGTTCAAACTTTGACCTGTGGAGGGCAGTAATATGCTTAGCAGCGTCTACACTGCTGGAATTCTAATAGAGAAGAAGAAGAGAGCTAGTTCAAGATGAGCATTTAAGGTTAAAAAAATTTTTTTTCCATTTTTTTCAGAAAATGAGTGATGGTTTCTCTAGATAAGACCCTTATTACTCGTATGGGATCATGTAGAACATTTTGAAGCTGCAGTGAAACTAATTTTGACCTTCAATCGTTTGGTGCCCATTCAAGTCTACTATATGAAGAAAAATCCTGGAATGATTTCATCAAAAACTTTAATTTCTGTTCGACTGAAGAAAGAAAGACATGGATATCTTGGATGACATGGGGGAGAGTAAATTATCAGGAAAAGTTTATTTAAAAGTGAACTAATCCTTTAATATATTTCACTTTCATCAGAGCAAAGAGAGTCAATGATGAAGTGTTTCAATAGAGGGCATCAAACACTCTCATGAGCTTCTGCATCGAGCAGCACGTTCATAGACGAGCGACCTATGCAAGTTATAGATGACCTTTCATCTTCCTGAAAGATGAGCCAATCCCTCTCGATTATGACCTGTCAGTATTTCTACATTAAATAAAAACCTACTGTTCCTGCAAGACTTAATTTAATTTCTGTCTTTGTTTTTGTCCTGTTGTCTAAGACTTGCATTTACATGTATTTTAAACTTGTAACCCACATTTGTATTTGAATATTAATATTGTAATATCAGGTATAAATGGTTTCTACACCAAAACATTATTAGACAGAATCTCACACCCTTTCATTAGTAGTTATTAAAATTGTCTTGGGTGTATACAGACAGAAGCGTGTGAATGGGACCTTTATTTTGGTCTTGTTTTGTGACGTCATAAAGCGGCGCCGCGCTCCAGCATCTGTTATGATCTACTACTGTCTATGGTTGTGATTCGGCAGGTTTGATTATTTTTTACACATTTAAAGTTTTTAAATCAATTCAAACTGTTCAGTCAATTTATTTTTTACAAGTTATGTACAGTTAATTAACCATTCTTGAATGTAACGTTGCAGTGCTTTATTTAACATTTTATTTTTGGTAGTAAATCCTACTTTTGAGTAACAGAAAATGAGCGTCTTGAATCAGTTAAACACCGCAATCTGACGTTACAAGTAAATGAACGAGAACAACAAACACAATGTGTAATGGCAGCTTTTAGAAACCAACAACAAATGTTTTCATAAAAGTGTAATTTATTAAATGTGATGTATGAATAGTTGAATACGAAATATAAATAATAAATAGTAATTTTATGTAACGTTATATATATCATTGGCGTCTCAGTAGGATAAGAAAATAATCCATATTACACATAAAACCTTAAAACCATCACAAATATTATAAATTATGACATTAAAGAGAGCAAATTTTGCGATAAATCCCGCCTCTTGTTTACATGTGCGTTCACCCAGTTAAATATCACCGCTTTATGTCACATTAAAATCAATACACAAATAAAATATATAGTTTAAATTATTATTGTCTTTAGTTATTATTTTGGAATGAATGTAGAAATGATTAAAACACTAACTTGATGAGATTGACTTGATTTTGATAAATTTAACATTACATTGTTAATGTAAAATTACAAAATAGAATTGTCTTTGGTTTCTTTTTTGATGTAATGTAAAGTAATGTTCGTTTAACAAGAAAGATGTCAACGTTAAGACTAATGCATGAATTTACATTGATTCATAAATAAAAAATGTGCCGCCTCATTTCAGAACCACTTGTATATGATATATATAAAAATTTTAATCAGGTGATTTAAGTCCATTAACTTACTCTGACTGACTCTCTTGTCAGCGATTGAGACGCACTTATTTAGTTTGGAATTATTTTTCTTCCTGTTAATTATTCCTAAACAGGACAAACACAGAAAACCTCCTGTTGAAGTAACTAAGATATATGTGACACTATTATAAAGATGGAGTTTATTAAAGAGGAGAGTGAAGACATGAGGATTGAAGAAACAATCACAGTGAAACAAGAAGAAACTGAGGAACAAACAGGTTGGTTTCATTTTCAAAACTCAGTCATTTCATCCTTATCATCAATATCATAATTGTACATGTTCATACCATGATCTACCGCCATATAATTAACCCTAGGAACAAACAGAAAGCAACAGAAAGCAATATGGGTCTTCCTCAGATGTAATGTTTGTTCAGGGGTTGGGGGAATAACATATGCTTTGCGGTCAAAAAAAGCTGTTCTTATGTAGCCTACACAGGAAGGGAAACCACTTCAACAAAATATTGAATTAAATGTAAACACAGCTTTTGTCGAAATCAGCTTTTCTACATAAATAGGCAACTGGCCCTGATAATGATAACATACTGCTTGTTACATTTCAGTGAATCAGTTTTTGTGAAGGAATTACTCACTCTACCTGTTGCTCTGGTCATCACAAACACCCGCTTATAATAGGGCTGTCGCGATAACCGCAATATTGTTATACCGTGTTATTGACAAGCCAACTGCAATATTTGCAAGTTTTCTATTTTTTGAAAGGTTATGACCTTCTCGTTGTACACTTCATGCATGTGTACTAAATATTAAAGAATATATATTATGCACTAAAATCAAAAATTTAATTTACCTCTGCATAATCGAATAACGAGTTCAGTACATGGAAAAGACATGAATTGAGTTTCAAACTCCATTGCTTCCTCCTCCTTATATAAATCTCATTTGTTTAAAAGACCTCAGAAGAACAGGCGAATCTCAACATAATACTGACTGTTACGCAACTGTCAGATTCATTAATATGTACGACCCCAATATACATGTTCAAGGCATTAGACAAGCCAGTATTAACGTCTGGATGTGCACAGCTGAATCATCAGACTAGGTAAGCAAACAAGAACAACAGCGAAAAATGGCAGATGGAGCAACAATAACTGACATGATCCATGATATCATGATATTTTTAGTTATATTTGTAAACTGTTTCTAAATGTTTCGTTAGCATGTTGCTAATTTACTGTTAAATGTGGTTAAAGTTACCATCGTTTCTTACTATATTCACGGAGACAAGAGCTGTCGCTATTTTCATTTTTAAAGTCTGTATAATTCATAAACACAACTTCATTCTTTATAAATCTCTCCAACAGTGTGCTTTAGCCATTAGCCACGGAGCACTATCAAACTCATTCAGAATCAAATGTGAACATCCAAATAAATACTATACTCAAATAATCTGATGAATGCATGCAGCATGAATGACAAACACTTTGTAAAGATCCATTTTGAGGGTTATATTAGCTGTGTGAACTTTGTAAATGCACTGTATAACTGCACTTATAGTCGAGAGTTCGGGGGCAGGGAGCGTGAGGAATTAAAGGGGCCACAGCCTGAATCGGCACATATTTAATTATGTCCCAAAATAGGCAGTTAAAAAAATGAATAATAAAAAATCGATGGGGTATTTTGAGCTGAAACTTCACAGACACATTCAGGGGACACCTTAGACTTATATTACATCTTTTGAAAAGACGTTCTACGGCACCTTTAAATAAATTAATAATGATAGCATAATGTGTACCATAGTGATTTGTACAGAGGCTCCGTAGATTTGCACTAAACAAGCCTAAACAGGCAGTGAATGTGAGAGAGATCGACTGAGTGCATGCGATTACTTGCATCTGTCCTTCAGGCCGAGACATATTTGTGAAAAAAGGTTGTCCTCTCCAACGATAGGAATCTCTCCCTTTGCATCAGTGCGTTACTAGTCAGCTGTGCCTTATAAAGTGGCGCTCAAAGTTCAAATTATTTCAACAGCTTGTTTCATTACATCTATCTTTAAATGAATCAGCATTTTGTGTAGTTGAATAAATGGTTTAAAGACTCAAAGACAGTCCCTTGCCGCCACCTTGTGGCACAACAATGTAACTGAACTGACTGTCAGCCCGTCTAGACCGTGCAGAGCCACTCAAAAATACCGCAAGGGAAATTCTTACAGCACCTGCTGGAGATTCGACTAACAGCAGATGGAGATTATGTATTAATGCTCTACTTCTATTCCTGCATTTTCCAAATGTGCAATGGTTGAATATTCTGCCAATTTTGGACCTAATATAAGTGAATTTTTATAGCAAAATAAAATGGACTGTTGAATATTGTTGTTTTCAAACTTAGTTGATAAGAACTTAGTAGATGTTGAAAAAGACATCTGTAAAATGAATGTGAATTATTGATTTCTTGTTATTGAAATTTTGTGTAAAATGTTTTCAGTAGAAATATTCATAGCCTAAATAAACAGCCATGTAGAATTTCAGCCTCCAAAAATGCAAGCACTGATAATTCAGTGCATTTTTTGTGCAATTCAACAGGCTCAACATGCTATTGTGTTTCAAAGACATCTGTCATTATCAGATGGCATAGGCATTTCATTTGTAACTGCATCAAGCAGTTTCTGTGCAATGTTGGAGTTTAAATCCTAAATGGAATTTATCACAATAAGTATAATGTACTTATTGGGTTCATATTGAATTGCAAAACACTTTTGCTGCTATTGAGGTGGGATACGGGTAAGGTTAGGGAAAGCTTTGGTGGAATGGGTAGGTTTAAGGGTAAGGTGTAAGGGATGAGTCAACAGTGTAATTATAAATGTAATTACAGAAATTAATTACATATGTAATTAATAAAATATAAGTACAATGTAAAAATAAGTGGATTGTATCAAATGATTAATTTAAATGTAAGTACGTAGTAGTTAAGGCCACTTAATATAAAGTGGGACCAAAAAAAGAAAGAAAAAAAAAAACATTCAATAATAAGAGCATCAATAATAAGAAATTAAACATTTTTCTGATAACAATAAATGGTGATACATACAGTATTACAGAAATGAGCACACCCCTCACATTTTTGTAAATATTTTATATTTTTTCTGTGACAAGACTAAAGAAATGACACTTTGCTACAATGTAAAGTAGTGAGTGTACAGCGGGTGTGCATCATACGTCCTGAAAAGTGAAGCTGCAGGCTCTTTGATCGCCCCCTGGAGGCTGGATTCAGTACAGGTCATAAACCTGCATCAATGCAAACAAATGGGACTTGAGTCAAAACATAAAAATAAATTACGCTTCAAATAAAAATGTCCAAAATATAGTTTTGGTCATTTAATGTACTTGTTACAATGCTTATATATTCAATTGTTAATTTTTGTGATAAGTTTAGTTTAGAAACGGGACTTGTCGTCATGATTGACCGTTTTGACTGACAGCTTCTCTGAGGACTGTCGGAGCTTCGAGGGGAGACTGAAGATATATCTGAGTTAATTTTCGATGTCTGTGTTATTTCACACTGACAAAATGAGTTGTTTAGCATTAAATTGTACAATAAACTGTACTAACCAACCTCCAGGATCTGACGGATCACTGAACTTTTTTCAGAAACGTTAAATGTTGGCTTTTTAAGCTAATTAATAAATGTTATTAGTTAAGATAACACACCTAATGTTAGCCATGATGGGAAAAAGCAGGTGATTGTTACCTGGCAGTTACTAATTATTTTTATGGGTATAAAATAATAATTAGCAGGACAAAACTAATGATAGCCTCTTTACTCTAACTGCTGTAGACAGTGCTCTATAATTAATCGATCTCCTGTAACCTTAGTTCAACTTGATTTAAAATGGAAGGACTGTTTCTGACATTTTAGAGTTGTTTCTAGTGGCTTATTATATTGAGTTTATCTGCTGAATTTTTGAGTTTCAAAAATATTATTGCTCTAGAAACAGAACAGCCTATTATTTTATTGTGTTTAATTTTAAATTGTGTTTAATTTAAAATACATCAATGATGACGCAGTCGTCTGGGCAGAAGTTTGATAAAGCGGCTCCGGGCTCCACTGACGATTCCTTCTGCACACGTTCAGGCTCCAAACTGACGTTTTTGCGTAACATGTCAACGCCAGGCATGTGACGGTATCAAATTTTAAATTTTTTAAATTATACAGTATTATCAAGTGTTGTCATAGTACAACAGGTTTAAGAACTCTTTTTCTAATAAAAAAAATTATATTAAAAAAAATAACTCTAAATGTTTAAATACAATAATACAATACACACACACACAAAAAAAAAGTCAAATTTTCAAACAAATTAAAGTGCAAAAGAATTAGGCTAAAAAGAACATCAGGTAACACTTTACAATAAGGTCTCATTATTTAATGCATTAACTATGAAAATGTTATGCCTTAAAATGTTTGAGGCATTTTAAAAACTTCACCAGCGCAGTTGCTTTGTTTGTGGTGTTTCCAGGGTAACCGTTGCATTCTGCTGTTCAATCAGCGCCCTCTGCTGTTAGAGAGTGAACGCGCACTTCCATTCAGCGCGTCTCATTCACTCGTTCCGCCATGTGCTTCTCATGCACGTTAGGCTTGTTTACATCTGAGCGCGTGTCCTTTTGACGCAGAATACAGCGGTGTTGTGCATTTTATACAGTTTATGGGGAAAGTATTCTTAAATGCATCATAAAAATTAATAATTGGTGATAAATTATTATTTACAGTATTTTGAAATGCCCACGATAACTATTGTGCATATTCATTATCACGATATATCGCATTACCAAATATTGGCACAAGACTAGTCATTGCCCATCGTTGTACATTTTACATTCAGTTTATTACAATGGAAAGAAGCAGCGTCCATCGGCGTCCATCTTTTTTTTTTTCTTTTTTTTTACAGTCTACGGTGTACAGCTTGTATAACAGTGTCAATTTGTTGTGCTCTCAAAATAACTCAACACAGAGCCATTAATGACTAAACTGCTGGGCACAAAAGTCAGTACACCCCTAAGTATAAATTTCCAAATTGGGCCTAATCAACCATTTTCTCTCCCTGGTGTCATGTGACTCATTAGTTTTACAAAGTTTCAGGTGTGTTAAATTTGGTGTTATTGCTCTCACTCTCTCATACTGGTCACTGGACGTTCAACATGGCACCTCATGGCAAAGAACTCTCTGAGGATCTGAAAAAATAGAATTGTTGCTCTACATAAAGATGGCGTAGGCTTTCAGTTTGCTGAAGACAAGCAGACTAAGGACATGAAGTACTGGAACCATGTCCTGTGGTCTAATGAGACCATGAGTGCTGCTGGCACTGGGGAGCTACAGTTCATAGAGGGAATCATGAATGCCAACATGTACTGTCAAATACTTAAGCAGAGTATGAGCTAACATATTGGATTCCAACATAATGACCCCAAACACACCTCCAAGATGACCACTGCCTTGCTAAATAAGCTGAGGGCAAAGGTGATGGAGTGGCCAAGCATGTATCCAGACCTAAACCATATTGAGCATCTGTGGAGCATCCTCAAATGAAAGGTGGAGGTGCGCAAGGTCTCTAACATCCACCGGCTCCATGATGTCATCATGGAGGAGTGAAAGAGGACTCCATTGGCAAACTGTGAAGCAAAAATGACCAGTCGTTTTGCTAGATAAGACCCTTATTCCTCATCTTTTATCGTTTAAAGCCCTTTGAAGCTGCACTGAAACTAGAATTTTGGAAAATATTATTTGAAAGTTAACTGATCTGTTTAGGTAGTGTTGGAAAATAATGGTGGCCACACAAAATATTGACACTTTGGGCCCAATTTGGACATAATCACTTAGGGGTGTACTCACTTTTGTGGCCAGCGGTTTAGACATTAATGGCTGTGTGTTGAGTTATTTTGAGGGGACAGCAAATTGACAGTGTTATAAACATAGACTGTAAAAAAAGATGGACGACGCGACGCCGCTTCCTTCCATTGTATTGAACTGAAGCCAAAACGGACGCCTATGAGCGCTGACACGTTACGCAAAAACGTAAAAAAAAAAAGAGTTTGGAACCAGGGCATGCGCAGAAAGACTCGTCAGTGGAGCCCGGAGGCGGAGTCGCGGTATCAACTTCCGCCCAGATTGCTGCATCAGCATTGATGTATTTTAAATAGGCTATATATATATAAATTATACGTAATTTTAAATTCTACCTATAAAATAATAGGCTATTCTGTTTCTAGAGCAATAATATTTTTGAAACAGCAAATTCAGTAGATGAACTCAATATAATACGCCTCTAGAAACTCTAAAATGTCAAACGGTCCTGCCATTTTAAATAAAATTTTTAAACTAACGTTACAGGAGATCGTTTTTGTCGGTGTGAAATAACACAGGAATTGAAAATTAATAGTTAGAGATCTTCAATCTCCCCTCAAAGCCCCAACAGTCCTCAGACAAGCTGTCAATCAACTGTGAGTCACGATGACACGCCCCGTTTCTGTAGCACCAAATTGCTAGCTAAAACCAAACTTATCACAAAAACGAACAATTGAATATAAATCAGCGTGATAACAACTACCTTAAATGACCAAAACCATCTTTCGGAAAATTTTATTTGAAGCATAATTTATTTTTATGTTTGACTTAAGTCTCATTCGTCTTCATTGAGCAGGCGGGGTTTATGACCTGTACTGCATCCAGCCTCCAGGGGGCGATCAAAGAGCCCGCAGCTTCACTTTTTAGGACGTATGAGACACACCCGGTTATAAAGCTGTACACTCACTACTTTACATTGTAGCAAAGTGTCATTTCCTCAGTGTTGTCACAGGAAAAGATATAAAATATTTACAAAAATGTGAGGGGTGTACTCACTTCTGTGAGATACTGTATGTTGGTTATTTTTATATCATTGTTTTGTATTTTTTTCTTCTTTTTTTGTCCTGCTGTGCTCGCTTGCAGTTGATTTTGATGCTTAACATATTAACATTTGGATGTCTGTTGCTTTATGGCATTAACAGGTGTTAACTTTTTTCTTTCTTTTTTGCCTCAGACCTGATGGCACTGAAAGAGGAGAATGAAGCACTAAATGAAATGGAAGAGAGAGATCAATTTAACAATCATCATGATTTCATTACTGGAGGAAAATCTTTTAGTCACTCACAGATTGAAAACACTTCCTCAAGAAAAATAGCTCAAAAGGCTGGTACTGGAACTCATTTTATCTGCCAACAGTGTGGAAAGAGTTTCAGTACAACAGGAAACCTTGAATTCCACATGAAGTTTCACAGTAGAGAGAAGCATTACACCTGCTCTCAGTGTGAAAAGAGTTTCAATCATGAAGAAGACTTTCAAGACCACATAAAAATTCACATTATAGAGACGTCACTCACCTGTCAACAGTGTGGAAAAAGTTTCACACGAAAAAACAATCGTGACAGGCATATGAACATTCACTCTGGAGAGAAGCCCTACACATGCCTTGAGTGTGGAAAGAGTTTCATTCAGAAAGGACGATTTGAAGACCACATGAGAATTCACACTGGAGAGAAGCCGTTTGCCTGCCAACAGTGTGGAAAAAGTTTCAGACTAAAAAATGTTCTTGACAGGCACATGAATATTCACACAGGAGAGAACTCCTACACATGCCTTCAGTGTGGAAAGAGTTTCAATCGTAAAGATCACTTTGAAAATCACAAAAAAATTCACACTGGAGAGAAGCCGTTCACCTGCCAACAGTGTGGAAAAAGATTCAGACAAAAAAAAGACCTTGACAGGCACATGAAAAGTCACAATGGAGAGAACCCCTACACATGCCTTCAGTGTGGAAAGAGTTTCAATCGTGAAGATCACTTTCAAGACCACATAAGAATTCACACTGGAGAGAAGCCATTCACCTGTCAACAGTGTGGAAAAAGTTTCGGACAAAAACAGAACCATGCCAGGCACATGATTATTCACTCTGGAGAAAAACCCTACACATGCCTTCAGTGTGGAAAGAGTTTCCAACAGAAAGGACACTTTGAAGACCATAAAAGAATTCACACTAGAGTCAAGCCATTCCTCTGACAACAGTGTTTAAAGAGTTACAATATGAAAGGAAATCTTAAATTTCATATGAGACTTCACTCCTGGAAGAAACCCTACACGTGGGTTGGGAACTGAAAACCGGCTCTCATCTGGAACCAGTATTGTTTTAGTTTCGTTTCCGAAAACAGTTCTGGTGTAATGGGTGGGTGAAATGCTGAACCAGAATAACCAGAACTGGAAAATTTCTTACGATTCCTAACCCTAGATAGGACATTGTAAAGATCACTTGAATATTCACTCTGGAGAGAAACTATGCATGCCTTCGGTATGGAAAGAGCTTGAAAGGACACTTTGAAATCCACATGAGAATTCATACTGGAGAAAAGATATTACTGTTTTTGCTGTATTTTGGATAAATAAATGAAGTCTTGATCAGAATAAACTATTAAAAACATTAAACAAATCAAACAACTATAAGCATTTTTATTGCACAAAGCACTGTATTAGAACTGTATTATTAGCATAATCAATAACAAAGTAATATTGCCATTACATGGCAAAAGAAAAATTGTAAAGCCATACAGACACTTTTTGTATGGATTATGTAAAATTGTATGCAATCAGAATTATACTAATATCTGAAAGAAAGTGTAAAGGTGTACTTAGTATCATTTTCAATTGTTTTGAAACCTGTTGCCTTCTGCAAGTTGCAGGTGAAGGTGATGCTGTTAAACATTTTTTGTAAATCCACACATATAAATATTGTATTATAACTAAGTATATAACATCAGTAAAATAGTGGGTAAATGTGTAGTTACTCTTTCTGATTGTGTTGCTGCATGCCCTCCTTGTGCGAGTTGCAGTTCAAGGCAGGACTGGCAGCTATATTCCTATTTTAAAAAAGTTGAAAACTAATATTTATGTTACATTACCAACCATTAACTGCCTACTAATATTGCTTAGACATACCCACAAATAAAGAGTTGTCAAGTGTCTTGAATTGTGTGCTTGTAAAATTTAATGTCTTAAACTGTTGATCTTAAAGTTACCGTGTTCTAATTAGTGTTTTCACGATAGTGGATATTCATATCCAAGAGCTTATTACGGCCCGAGCAGATGAACGCTGGACGATTCAGTTGCTCGGTCGTAAACTAAATGACTCTTTATAATTCCCTATAAATAATTTAATTTCAGCTAATTTTGCTCCTTACAAGGTGTTTAGTCTCCATTCTCCCGGGGGTGGTCTGCCACACGACAGCGTGTCTTCTACTGTTTGAGGAGCCATGCACGTGAGCAGGCTCAGCGAAACGACTGAAGAAGCTGCAGCCATAAGGCCCAAGAGTTTCTGAAACCTCGAGGGGAGAATGAGGTCGCCATGGTCTTGATTTTTCAAGGTGCTCTCCTGAGAGAGCCAAGCCTGCATTTGAAGTGAGTCGAAAATGGTTGAAGTACAACCGAATTCCGGAAAAAGTTAGGGCGTTTTTAATATTTGAATAAAATGAAAACTAAAAGACTTTCAAATCACATGAGCCATTATTTTATTCATGATAGAACATGGATAACATAAGACGTTTAAACTGAGAAATTTTACAGTTTTATTCACAAAATGAGTTAATTTCAAATTTGATGCCTGCTACAGGTCTCAAAATAGTTGGGACGGGTGCATGTTTACCATGGTGTAGCATATACTCTTCTTTTCAAAACAGTTTGAAGATGTATGGGCTTCGAGGTTGAGTTTCTGGAGTTTTTGTTGAAATTTGGTCCCATTCTTGCCTGATAGACTATATTGCCAAAAGTTTTGGGATGCCAGCCCAAAACAAGCAAGGAACACAGTGTAAAGCATTTGTGATTTTGCTGTAAACAAGTCAGTCCCTTCTGAGTTTTTCCCTTCCATTGGCAGATTTTGTGAACAGCATATATTCTGGAAAATGTTTCCCTGGTGAATCTACTGGTATTCAACATGTCTGCAACCTTTGTTGCTAACTTTCTGACAATCATTTCCCTGTCATTGTGTGTTAATTTGTCTGGCCACAGATCTGGGTCATCGGTTAGGTAATCTGTGTTCTCATCTCCCTCATCGCCAAACTCTCTACTGTGCCTTTTGTCTTCAGCTAGACTTTTGTTATATTGACTGATCGGTCTACTTCAATTATCATAGTCACTGCTACTAACCCGATCTTCCTGCCCAGCACTGTTTGTTAGTGTGAATCCATTAGAATGCCCTGACGTAGAAGATTTCATCAAAAATACCTTAATTAACCATTAAAGGTCTTCCGAATTTAAAAGGACATGAAGGTGAGTGATTAATGACAGAATTTTCATTTTTGGGTGAACTAACACTTTAATGAATTCACAGTTTTAATTATGTATTACTACCATAAACCTCGTTTCCAACCGCATTTTACCATGGCATTGACATCATTATTTAATTTCCATCCTCAACAGTGACCATGAATGTCAAAACCTGTGCTCATTATAAAATCAAAAATTGTAGCCTAAAACAGATTGACACCGCACATTGTTACGGCAGTGATTTCATTATACTTACCTGAATATCGAGCTGACGTGTAATCGCACTTGCTGCGTTCATGAGGGATATTTGAAAGTCTGATAAAAAACCAGTGGCCATCAAATTTGTTCGGAAGCGCCGGACTGAGATGCTGTTGGAACTTCCTGGGTATTCCATACCTTTGAGTCAAGGCGCAGCTTTAATGTTGCAACAAAAAAAAGCCTCCAGCAAGCAAACATCCTACAATTATATGATGTTTCTCATGGATTATAATTTCTGATATTTTCCAAATGCATAATTAAAGAGGATAACTAACTTTAGAACAAGTGGTCAAGTTGTCTTTATTAGTAGCTGTGTCTTTAAAGAGCAGTGGCTTGTCCCTTTCATCCATCCGCAATTCCTTAATCTGAGCATTATTATGAAATCGACTGTCTGAATAATAGTTCAAAGTGGGAGGAGAGATCAGATTAAGGCTCTTTACAGTAAAGAAAACAATAATTTAAATTTAGAGAACTTAATTCTTGCGCATATTATTGTACAATGGTAGTTACACAACAGCTTCACAATATTTATTGGATCTGACACTGTAAAAACAAAAAGCATTAGATAAGTCTGCTTACTGCTCACAAAGTTGATAGAGGCAGTGTACCCTGGCCAGCATTGTTTTGGCTTTTTCCCTTTCCCTTTTTTTGCCATTCCACAACAGCTGAATAGTCAGTTTGTGGGTATCCATTAACATCCATATTGGTGTCATCATATTTATGTATGGCATCGGTTGTCACCTCACTATACATCCCAGCATCCTCCCTACTGACCCGCTCCAATGTCATCAGCATCTCTGAAAATGACATCCAACTGGGATGTTGCCTCGTGTGGCATTAATTTGACTTGATGGCATTGTCAAAGTGAAATCCTCTCTGTTCTGCATATAACACAGTAATGAATTGAGGTCAATGCTGAAAAGTAAAGATACAAAAATGTGTCAGTTTTGTTTTACTAAATGTAAATAATTACAGCACATTTGTAAAATGTAAAAAGTAACTCCTCCATCTTGTCAGCGTCATGTGCTTTTTCGCATTGCATTTGCTTGCCAGACGATTTTCCTTGACGAGAAGACATCCTTTCGAAGCCCAATGTTGAAACGTAAAACAAAATGTGGAGCAATTGATGAAAGAACGAAAATGAGCAAGGTTAGCGTGAACACAACTCTAAGCTGCGATCATGCTCACAGGTCACGTGACTCCTCCTAGAATTTCAAATGTTAATAGAATGTTGAAAATTTAAAACTTTAATAGAAACAGTAACTAATGCAGTTGTTCAAGCATAATAAAACTAACAAGATGAGTGTCAGGGAGGTGTTAAATTCAGTAATACTGACCGCAGTTGGGAACCAGCCTACAACGAAAGAACTACCAAAACCCAGTCAGAAGAATGCATTAAAGAATACACCACTGCCATGACACCAAGCCCTGGTGCCAGGATTTCTCCTCAATGCCACATTGCACCTTATCAGCCCAGAGGGAACGTTAGCTATACAGGTAACATGTTCCAGATCCCACTGAAGATCAGCAAGGAAACAGATTTACATTGCCAACACTGAAGACAGTGGGAAGATTTCACCACACAGTAAGTGTATATTCTCTGGGACATTGAACCTTGTAAGGGTTGAATTAATATCTTTTAAGCAGTAGTAATGTTAGATAGTAAATGTATTTTTTTGTTTTGTTTTGTTTTGTTTTGGTTTGGTTTCTCACAGCCACAGTGCATGTTACAATCTCCTAAGTTTAAGGTGTGCAGCTTGTGGGGCAAACTGTACAGGAATACTTCAATTCTGTTACACCATCTGTGATGCCAAGGGTCTTGAAATAGCAGATAACTCTGAGACAAAAGGTAATTCAACATTATTGTAATCATTGCTGTAGTAATAACATGGCTGATACTGATTACAAGTGTATAAAATATATATACTGTTTTAGAACTACATAACTGTACTATACCTGAGCCCTTGGTGTGATATAGAGGTTCAATGACTGCATCTACTTGTGATAGGCAAAAACTTCTAGCCTAACTAATGAAGTTCAAACATTATTATAGGAGAGTGGAAAAGTCATTAAAAAACTATGAACTCAAATAAGAGTTGGACTCCGTAAATGGAAACAATGGAACTTGTTACTATATAAAAATATAAAAAGAATGGGTTAGTAGATGTTGACAATAAGATTACAAACCCGATTCCAAAAAAGTTAATTGTAAACACTATACAAATTGTGAATAAAAAAGGAATGCAATAATTTACAAATATCATAAACTTATATTTTATTCACAATAGAATATAGATAACATATCAAATGTTGAAAGTGAGACATTTTGAAATGTCATGCCAAATTGTTATGATCACCGTCTGTTCCTGTCAGTTCCCGGACTACATTACCCATAATCCTCTCTGCCAATCACCTGCACTCACTCCATCAATCACTATCACTAATCACCACACCCAGCTGCAGTACATTAACAGGACTATAAAGGACTCACACTCACACCACCAGTTTGCGAAGTCTTGATTACCCTGTGTGTCAATTCCAAGCGTTATCCTGTTTTCCTGTCTGTTCCTGTCTTTGACCCTTGCCTTGTTATCCTGTTCTGTGATTGATATCTGCCTGCCTTTGACCATTGCCTGTATTTTGACCACAATTCTGCCTGTTCCTTGTGATTCCTGTTTGCTCCTGTCTGACCCTGCCTGTACGACCACTCTAACTTCAATAAAGCTTGCAGATGGATCTTACCTTGAGTCCCGCTTCGTTACACAAATATTGGCTCATTTTGGATTTCATGAGAGCTACACATTCCAAAAAAGTTGGGACAGGTAGCAATAAGAGGCCGGAAAAGTTAAATGTACATATAAGGAACAGCTGGAGGACCAATTTGCAACTTATTAGGTTAATTGGCAACATGATTGGGTATAAAAAGAGCCTCTCAGAGTGGCAGTGTCTCAGTCAAGATGGGCAGAGAATCACCAATTCCCCCAATGCTGCGGCGAAAAATAGTGGAGCAATATCAGAAAGGAATTTGTCAGAGAAAAATTGCAAAGAGTTTGAAGTTATCATCATCTACAGTGCATAATATCATCCAAAGATTCAGAGAATCTGGAACAATCTCTGTGCGTAAGGGTCAAGGCTGGAAAACCATACTGGATGCCCGTGATCTTCGGGCCCTTAGACGGCACTGCATCACATACAGGAATGCTACTGTAATGGAAATCACAACATGGGCTCAGGAATACTTCCAGAAAACATGGTACGGTGGATTGTGTTCACCGACAATTCGCTGTTGCCGGCTAAAACTCTATAGGTCAAAAAAGAAACCATATCTAAACATGATCCAGAAGTGCAGGCATTTTCTCTGGGCCAAGGCTCATTTAAAATGGACTGTGGCAAAGTGGAAAACTGTTCTGTGGTCAGACAAATCAAAATTTGAATATCATTTTGGAAAACTGTGACGCCATGTCATCTGGACTAAAGAGGACAAGGACAACCCAAGATGTTATCAGCGCTCAGTTCAGAAGCCTGCATCTCTGATGGTTTGGGGTTGCATGAGTGCGTGTGGCATGGGCAGCTTACACATCTGGAAAGGCACCATCAATGCTGAAAGGTATATCCAAGTTCTAGAACAACATATGCTCCCATCCAGACATTGTCTCTTTCAGGGAAGACCTTGCATTTTCCAACATGACAATGCCAGACCACATACTGCATCAATTACAACATCATGGCTGCGTAGAAGAAGGATCCGGGTACTGAAATGGCCTGCCTGCAGTCTAGATCTTTCACCCATAGAAAACATTTGGCGCATCATAAAGAGGAAGATGCGACAAAGAAGAACTTAGACAGTTGAGCAACTAGAAGCCTGTGTTAGACAAGAATGGAACACCATTCTTATTCCTAAACTTGAGCAACTTTTCTCCTCAGTCCCCAGACGTTTGCAGACTGTTATAAAAAGAAGAGGGGATGCCACACAGTGGTAAACATGGCCTTGTCCCAACTTTTTTGAGATGTGTTGATGCCATGAAATTTAAAATCAACTTATTTTTCCCTTAAAATGATACATTTTCTCAGTTTAAACATTTGATATGTCATCTATGTTGTATTCTGAATAAAATATTGAAATTTGAAACTTCCACATCATTGCATTCTGTTTTTATTCACAATTTGTACAGTGTCCCAACTTTTTTGGAATCTGTATATGCTGCTAGTGATCATTACAGTTTATGTTAATTGTAGCAAAGGAAGGTGATATATTATATCGCGAATATATTTAGCATTCCCTCAGAACACGATCGCGAATGGACCTTGTTTTCAGTAGTGAAGGAAAAGATGTAACAGTGGGTATGGCAAGTCTGCAGGTACACGTGTTGAAATGAAACGCAAAGTAGACTGGGACAAACATTAATCATCATAGTCACTGCTACTAACCTGATCTTCCTGCACAACACTGGAATCCATGAGAAGGCCCTGGGTCTGGGCACTTCAAGACAATATAATTCAACGGATCAGCCTGTAAAAGAACTGTAGTGTATAAAAATAAAATAAAATTGGTTAATAATAAAACCATGGTTAATTATCATAAGGGAGGATTTATACATTTTCTAAAGAACTTAAACCCAAAAACAGACTCTTGTCATTATTCTTTATTATATGGACTCTGAACTGCACTTTACTAAAAAAAAGTATTAATCTAGAATTTATGTAGTTCTATATAAAACATAATACTTTTATTCATCGCCCTTTTAAACATTGGTTATTGAATTATTGAAAAGAATTGTCACAACTAAATTAAGAATTCATTGATTAGTTGGACTTCATGTCTTAATGTTTATAGTGATACATAGAAAATTACATTAACATAATATATGAGAACAGCAGAATGGAATTTTTTGAATGGAAACTTAAAGTGTAAAGACAAAATACAACAAAGATAAATAGAAAGATATTAATGTGGAGGTTCAAGTTTAAATGCCTCATACCACAAAAAAAAAAAAAAAAAACTGCCTAAACCACCTGCAATACAGTGAAAGGGTCAAAATGTAAAATTACCAGTTTAAAAATAACTTTCTTGAGGATCTCAGAAAAGATTTCCAGGGGAAGCTGTTGAAACAAAAACATAAAATCTTTATTTATATTTGTATAAAAGTTGTTAAAAAAAATATAAACATTGTAACACTCAATGGGTCTCATTCATGAAACAAGAGCAGAACAAATTTTTGTGTAAATCGTGTGTAAAGTGGTTCTGGCGTAAATTTTCGGATTCATTAAAATGTTCGTATTTTCCAAATGTTAGTTGGTACGAAAGAAATCTACACCTGCTCCCAGTCACGCGTAAATAGTGCGTTTAACATCCGAACGTTTTGCTCATTAATAAGGCTGCATTTTAATTCACCTCAATAAAGGTACATATTTACAGCATTTTGAAAAAAATATTATATATAGTAATCACATACGTTTTTTCTTTTTACTTTTGTTGTGAGAGCCAGTAATAAGCTGCGTTCACGTCACCTTGTATTTACCGCTATCTTGAAATGACGTTATATTCGGAGCTGTTCACGTCCTTTTAGTCCTTGAACTGGAAATTATGCGTTTCCATGGCACCACTATCAACGCCTGATAAATCAATCTACAGCGGTCAGGTGGTTTAGTGGCCACATGTTACATGTGGGAGCTTTCAGAAAACTCCCAGCTTACAAACTGTAATTAAGAACTCTACGAGGACGTGAATGCTTTTTACAAGCTAGAATCTTGTAACTACAGGAATTACGAGGCCGCGTGAACGCACCTATAGCATCTGCAAATGGAGCACTTTAATCAAATAATGAATTGATTTCAATAGGGCTGGGCAAACTATGGAACTTGTTTCCTATAAAATGGCCAAAATCCTTCATTTGGTGTCATAAAATGATGCCCATATATAGTTGTCAGTCGGATTTAATGGGCGGGATTTATGGTAATTGAGAATGAACGTGCACGCGCGTCCCATTTACGACTGATTGGAATTCATTAACACACACACACATTTCACTATCACTTATGACGTTTACGAAGTATTTGTGAATCAGGAGGAGAGTTTTCGGGAAAGTCTGTTTACGCACAAATCACTCACATATCTTCTCGTATATTTACGAATGTTTCATGAATAAGACCAATTGTGTTGATAGAAAGAAATTTTTGGGGGGTTTATTTGTATGTAACAGGTGGTTTATTTATACTACCCTGGGTTTATTTTGAAAGACCTTCTCCTGTCTGGTGACTGAATGATTTGATTTAAAACAAGTTATTTATTAATTCAATTTTTATATTGATTTCATGGAGACTTACCGTAATTATGGACAAAGTTTTCAGTTCTGCAGTACCAGTGTAGTATTTAGGATACAGAACTACTAAGAATGTTGTCTCGCTTCTCTCTAATGTATAGTGTGTTTCTGAGACTGCTTAAACACAATGTGTGTGGAAACACCAATGAAAACTAGAGGCTTAGCAGCAATGAGGCTCTCCTTGACCAGGAATGAGGAAGCTTCTTTACAGACACACCTGTTTTACACACGTCACTCAAACACAGAACCAGGAAACAAGAATCACCTGAGTTCAGAGTTCATAGTTACCTGAGTGTAGTTGAGCTTTTGTGTGTTTGTGTCTCTGTATTCCTGCAGTAAAATGGCAGAAGCCAGAATATCTCAGGATGAGTTCATGTGTTCAGTGTGTCTGGATCTCCTGAAGGATCCAGTGGCCATTCCCTGTGGACACAGTTACTGTAAGATCTGTATTACAGACTGCTGGGATCAGGAGGATGAGATGAGAGTCTACAGCTGTCCTCAGTGCAGACAGACCTTCAGTCCAAGACCTGCTTTAGCTAAAAACACCATTCTGGCTGAAATGGTGGAGAAACTGAAGAAGATTAAACTTCCTGCTGACTGTTACGCTGGAGCTGGAGATGTGCAGTGTGACGTCTGTACTGGAAGAAAACACAAAGCCGTCAAGTCCTGTCTGGTGTGTCTGGAGTCTTACTGTCAGAATCACCTTGAACAACATGAGAGTTTGTTTAAAGGAAAGAGACACAATCTGACTGAAGCCACTGGACGACTGCAGGAGATGATCTGCCCGAAACACGACAAGATCCTTGAGGTTTTCTGCCGCACTGATCAGAAGTGTATATGTCTGCTGTGTACGATGGATGAACATAAAAACCACGACACTGTATCAGCTGCATCACAGAGGACAGAGAAACAGGTATGAACTTAAAGAGTCACATTATGTTAATTTACAGGATCATTTTGTTTATGGGGTCTTGTAATATACATTTACATCATTAAATGTCTGTTTACACTCTCTGTCTGAACACTGTTTTAGTTTCAGTTTCTTTAAACCCACCTTCCAAAAATCACAGTCTGCTCTGATTGGTCAGCTGGTCTGAGTCTTTTGTGATTGGTCTACTGCTTAGCTTGTGTGTTAGAAATGTAACACACCTTACCATAACTGGGCAATGGGGAGGTGGAGGTGGAGGGATGCTGGAAGAACTGTCGCTGGGACGGCACAATGACTGCTGTTGGAATATGTGTGTAATGATGATTGACAGGACTGAATGATTAGGCTTCTCAATAGGACCCCTTTAAATTTCACATTCATCATTTACTCATATTATTCCAAACTGGAGTGACTTTTTTGCAAAACACAAAAGAAGGTATTTTAAGGAATGTCTCATTTGTCCATTTTTTGAAAGTCATTAGGGTCCAAAAGTTTCAATCTTCAAAAAGGACATTAAATGAAATCCATACAACTCCAAGAGGGGTAATCTAATGCTGTGTCCCAATTCGACTACTTACGCTATGCCCTACAAATTGGTACTGTTTTTGTGAAGAAAAAAAAAGTACAGACTTATGAATGTGTAGCAGAAGAGTACGCAAGCTTTTGTCATAATAATATCTTTAACGGACATCTCTATCACTCAGTTACACACATCCTGTCACAGTTTAAACTGTCCTGTCAATCATCTTGTCATAGTTAATGTTCTCCGCGTTCAATTTAATTTAATTTCCTACCGTGTCAGGGAGAAATGTAGTAGCAGGTTGATCTGCCAGCAGTGGGTCTTTCACGAGTTGACTCTTTTTGTTTGTGTTAATGATGCATTTAAAAGTTAATGGCAAACATATCATTACAAAAGTTCACAATGCTGTTGCAGATGAAAATAATGTGGATAACATTGAATAAAGATCTTTTTGTCAGGTTATATACTGATTATTAATCACTCAAAATTATTTATCTAAACCTTTCTACTTAACCACCGGACTCGTCCATCCACCATGTTTGTAGTTTTTTAACACTTTTATTCATGTTTTTTTAGATCTAATCAAATCCACATCCAGCACACAGTGGGTTGTGGTCAATATTATCCGTTAGAGTGTGCGCCGATGTTCACTTCGGGCTCTAAACAGTAATAGTAGACCATCTGTTAACTTTGGAATACAGTAATTCTAATTTTGAATATTATTTAGGACGCATAAGGGATTTTCATAATTGAAATAGTTGACCCTGGGTCAATCTAAACCCCTGGTAAATGAAATCCTGGGTATTCATAAGCTAGCGTTTCACACTGCACATTCCTAAACCCTGGGGAAAAGTCCTTATCTGCATATTTGAGGTCTCAGTGTCACTGACTGGACAAACGCAGCATATGACCTGTTTACATAAAGGATCTAGCATTGTTTGTTCTCGTTGCTGACTGAGTGAACATTTCGAACTATAATGGTAAGCAGGACAGTCTCTTCTTCACTCCAGTTGTCGCATTTTCAATCGCTGTTTGACATTTTGTATGCAGAAACAACTGTTTATTCACTGCAAAAGTGGTGCTAACACTGCTCCAGAGCAGGGCTTTATAACCCCAGGTAAAAAAAACTAACAAACACATAACATACAACAAAGGTCACACAAATACGTACTGTAGGTAAGAATGACTAATGATAGTGTTGAACCAGAAGAGGTACTGTTCAGACAATCTGGAAAGGAATCATCAGTTTCTTTTAGCAATAGCAAAGGTAAGTCTCACGAATCAATACTAAATCGCTGTTTAGTGTTAAAATGTACGATACTTGCAAGATGCCTTTAGGCTGAGGAGCGTTGGATCGGTAGGTTGAGGAGAGATCTTGAGGATTTCGTCTGAAGTTGTTGCCAGTCTTTTCTATGTTGGATGTTGAGCACATGGCTGGTTTATAGGCCGAGGCCGGCAGGCCTAGGCTTAACAGGCCTTGGCCTGAAGTGGCCTTCGGCCAAGAGGGTTCTGTTCAGTTGTTCACGAGGCAAGGAAAGAGAGGGAGTGGCATTGTTCTCTAGCTTTTAACCTCTGGTCAAAGTCCAACCTCTTAAAGTTGATGTAGCCAATGAAGGTGTTGTATTTCCGGGTGACAACACACCTCCTGTCAGGGCTTTTACGACCAAGAAAGATTAACAAGCTGAGTTCTTGAATAAGAACTATTTAAAGATTTTTGTAATACTGATGTGTTGCACAGGTATGGACATAACATAAATTACCAAATAGGAATCTAAAGTTGGAGTCCATAGATACCAAACATGCTACCCATGTGATTCCAGTTAACTATACATTGCAGCTCTGGAATATTAATACCAAACTAGTTCAAAAGAGAAAATGAATACATAGAATAAAGCCCATAAAAGAAAAGTCATGAGATGGGAAACTTGGACATAGGATTAAAGGAGTTTATTTGTCCTTCTCAGAAAGAATGAGTCACTGGTCTCTGCAAAATGTTTCCTAATCGTAAAAGGTCCAAGTATCTGTAACAGGACACCTAGTTCTGCCTGTAGTTTAGCTAGTTTGGGATGCTAGTTGCAGTTTTAGGGGGATGGGTTCACAGAACTTTGATAGAGTGAGTTTATGGGTAATTCCTTAAATATAATGAATAATTTTGTGTGCCTGATTGGTCCAGACGCTACATCAGAACATCTTTTGTGTTTGGAAAGAGAAAATCATACAAGTTTGGAAAGACATGAGGATGAGTAAACAAAGGATTTACATTTCTACCAGAAAGACTCGGGAAGCAAAAAAGATGTTTGAATACAATTTATTCAACAGTTTGTATGTAAACATCAAAGATAAATGTTAAGGTTCTTTGGCGTAGGACCATGGTATCCCTGTTCTTAATTGGCCAGCAAACTCACCTGACCTTAACCCCATAGAAAATCTTTAAATCTTTATGTTCATACTTTTCAGATGGCCAAGATTTCTAAAAATCCTTTCTTTGTATTGGTCTTAAGTAATATTATAATTTTCTGAGATACTTAATTTGGGATTTTCCATAGTTGTCAGTTATAATCATCAAAATTAAAAGAAATAAACATTTGAAATATATCAGTCTGTGTGTAATGAATTAATATAATATACAAGTATGGAATTAGTGAAATAAATCAACTTTTTGATGATATTCTAATTATATGACCAGCACCTGTATACTCAGGTGACGTGTAATGATTGGTTAAATAATGAGCAATGACGTGCATTAGAGTCGTCCGGGTAGAACTTCTGCTAAAGCTCCCATTTCTGGGTGAACTATCCCTATAAAACTAGATGTTGAATAAATAATTCTGACACTTATGACTGAACCAATAACCTTATCATGCAAGATCTTTAACCCTCAATCTCAGCACTTCACTGATACTGGATTCATATCTGTTTACTTGATGATTTATGTGATGTTTCTCCTGTCATTGGTTTGTCCTTTAGCACCAGCTGAAGGAGACGCAGAGGTGGTTCCAGCAGAGGATCCAGCAGAGAGAGAAAGATCTTCAGCAGCTGAGAGAGGCTGTGGAGTCTCATAAGGTGAGTCTGGAGAAGAAGAGAAGTTTGAGAAGTCTCAGTCAGGACTCACTGAAGCCACTGTGTGATTGTGATGTGTGTCCTAACAGCGCTCTGCACAGACAGCAGTGGAGGACAGTCAGAGGATCTTCACTGAGCTCATCCGCTCCATTGAGAGAAGCCGCTCTGAGGCCACACAGCGGATCAGAGATCAGGAAAAGACTGCAGTGAGTCGAGCTGAAGGACGACTGGAGCGACTGGAGCAGGAGATCAATGATCTGAGGAGGAGAGACGCTGAGCTGGAGCAGCTTTCACACACACAGGATCACATCCATTTCCTGCAGGTAACAGAGATCTAGAAGAACAGGATCATAGTGGACTTGAGCAAGAGACTCACAGAGAAACATTTCATGAGAGCAGAATGAGCCGTTGACTGAAGTGTTGATCTGTGTGTTCGGTTATTATATAATCATCAGTCAGACTCTCATCTGATCTTCTTTTGAAAGAGATGCACTTACAAATGCAGTTCAGGTCTGGAAAACTCTTGGGAAACATTTTCCTTTAAGATATATATTGAATATCCAGAGGACAAAAGTTCAAAACTTCACTAATATTTAAATATTTAGTCCTCAAACAGGAAGTGAGGCTGTATATTAGTAATGCTTTAGTGTATTTAAACCACACAAAACCTGACCTTGGGATTGAAAGAGTCCTTGTGAATTTCAGAGCCACTAACTGCTCAAAATTTATAAATAATGGTCAATCTACTTGTTGCATTTGAGTGGCTTTTCCTGATCAAATCTACTCAACCCTGTCATTTGACTCCATTGATGCTCTTTATTTATTACATTTATGTTGATTTCTGTTTTCTGTAGCGTTTCCAGTCTCTCTCAGCTCCTCCTGAATCTACAGACGTAAATGACGATCCCTTCAGTTCTCTCTCCTCTTTTGCTGTTGTGAGAGAATCTGTCCGTCAGCTGAGAGACAAACTGGAGGATTTCTGCAAAGAGGAGCTGAAGAAGATCTCTAACAGAGGTAAAGTCCTGGAGATTCATCTGCTCTCAGAAATGATCCTCCATCACCTCATATCATGTAGAAGATCATATTAGAAATGTCTTAGGAATGGATGCAGGGATCATTTTCTCTTGACATGATAATCACACTCTTCATGTCTGTTGATTTCCACAGTCACTTTCACCAACATTGTTCCCAGGACCAGGAATGACTTCCTACAATGTAAGTCACTAAGAAAACAAGCAGAGAAACTCACTGAGTGTGTTCATGTTCTTCCTGTAGAAGGAGAAAGAAAACATGACAGAAGAGTTTTGAGTTTTCATATAAATTAGTGTTTCTTAACGGGGCGTTCAGAGAATATTGGGGGTTGCTGGAAGCAATATTTTCAAAAGGTGTTGAGGAGTTCTTGGAGGCATTTGTTTAAATGCATAAATGCCAAGATTCACAAGAAGAAACTTGTAATTTCTTGCAAAAGAAATTTTGGTAACACTTTACTTAAAGCCCTTCTGTATAATGCATTAACGGAACAGCTGCCTCTCCATTATTATCAGCGTCACCCAATCCTTTAAATCACTGCCCTTCAAGGGGGTGCTTCTCAATATCCCATTCTATGACCCAGAAACCGATCGAGCTGAGCCATCTTGAAGGACATCTCAATTCTCTAACTGCAATGCGAGGATCGAGGAGTGAGGAAGCTTCCTGAGGAGTCATGAGTGAGGATACACAGGTGCATCCTTTGCGGAAGTCTTTCTTGACGAGAAACCTGATGCACGGATACATGCATCATTCATTCTCCTCCCCCTTCATTTATGTCACAATAATTTAAATGTATGCTTTACTTTTACAGTTTAAATAAACTTTACATCTCACGTATTTCAATGGGGCATCTTTCTTTATGAATATTTATTAAATTTTTTTAAATAACCAAACTTTAACAACATGTGGGTAGATCCCCCAAGAGCAGCTGATGACACTTTGAAATTTCACTTAATTCAGTTCCTCCATCCTCGCTTTTTTTTCCTTGTGTCCTTCCCTCGCATACTGAATGGGTGGAGCTAAGATGTGAGGAAAGAAAATGAGGATGCACAAATAAGAATTGAGAAGCACCCCAGGGTAATAATGATAATGATTTGCAAAGTGTATCAGACAGATTGATAATTCCTGATTGTGATGTGTTTTATCTCCATCAGATTCCCATCAGCTCAATCTGGATCCAAACTCAGCATTTAAATGCCTCCGTCTGTCTGAGAGGAACAGAGTGATTACTAACAATGGCACAGTCCAGCCGTATCCTGATCATCCAGACAGATTTGATCAGTGGGAGCAGGTGTTGTGTAGAGAGAGTGTGTGTGGACGCTGTTACTGGGAGATTGAATGGAGTGGGAATGATGGTGTGTTAATATCAGTGTCATATAAGAGCATCAGCAGGAAGGGACGGGGTTATGATTGTTTGTATGGAGGTAATGATCAGTCCTGGAGTTTGATCTGCCTTCCCTCCAGATACTCATTCAGACACAATAACATAGCGACTAAACTCCCAGTAAAGTCCATCAGCAGGAGAACAGGAGTGTATGTGGATCACAGTGCAGGAACTCTGTCCTTCTACAGCGTCTCTGGAGACACAATGAGCCTCATCCACACAGTCCAGACCACATTCACTCAACCGCTCTATCCTGGGTTTGCTGTTTGTTCTGGATCATCAGTGAAACTGTGTTGATGAATCAGAATAGACTGTAGAGAGACTCTACCCATAATGCTTTGAGCTCATGATGAATCAGTAACAGTGAGATGTTTTAGAGTCTCTTATTTTCTCTTCATTACATTAATACTACAGCTGAACTTCTGTCAGTGAAATAACATGTCAGAATAAATGTGTGTAATGAATCCTCATATAGACCTCATATAGACAGTGAGACAGTATTTTCCTTATTTTTAATAACAGAAATTAAGATTTTAGTCATATCGCTGACCGCAAAATGACACATCATATTAACTCTGCTTTATTAAGTCATATACTGTTTTAACATGTATTTTTAACTCTTTCCCAAATACTCACTGAGTAGGAACTAAATTTCAGTAAGTACTTATTTAAAAAGCGCTAAAAGAGTAGTTACTACTATAAGAAATTGTAGGCTGCCTCGACCCATATTCCACTCCAAAGTATATTTTAGAATGAGCTCATCCCCAAAATGGCTTAATTATCATAGAGAAGAAGAAAGTCAACTGGTATATATGCTGCAATAAACTTCTTCATCAAGATTTTCAACGTCCTCATCATTTTTTCTTACACTACATAGCTTGAAAGTGTGAAGTATGAATGGGACTTGGACATCATCCAGCATGTTGGGGGATGGGGGGGGAGGGGGGGGGGGTACATTCCGGCCTGCGAGGGGCGATGGGAGTATGTGACGAGCAGGGCTGGCGAGAGCCATTAGGGAACGGCCTCGAGTCTTTCACGGAGGAGCTCCGGAAGCATAAATGGGGGAGCGACGACAGTGAAGGATGACAGAGGACCAGGCCTGGACTTTATTTGTTTTGTTATGTTTATGTGGCCGGCAGTTGTTTGTGAGGAATTGCCGGCATTTTACTTTTGTTTTGTATTTGTTTATTTTGGTATTAAATTCTGTTGAATGTTCGCCGGTTCCCGCCTCCTTCTTCCCAAATCAACGTACTGTGTTACAGCCAGCAAAAAAAAAAAATACTGTTCCTCCAAGCTCACTCAGGCTAGCGAAATGCTGTGTCAATGACTCCAACACAAATAAAACACCACAAATGAACAAAAATAAAACAAAACTGACCCAGATGAGACCCAGGCAAAGCTGAAAGTTAAAACTATAACAACAAAAAAGCAGTCATGTCACTTATGTACATTAAGCTCCAATTTAAATCACTGGAAACCCCTGGAAGTGCAGAGAGATTCACCTTGCTGAAATATGCATGGTCACTCTCCACGCAGGATTGCTGCTACTTGAATGCCGATGACTGAAAGCTGCCTTACAGCCAGTGCACAGCAAACAGATGGATACACCAACCACTGTCCCTTGTTTGTAAAGCTGAACATCAACAAAGGGATGGTACCAAGAATGATCCATCCCATGCAGCCGAACACTTCCCTTTTTATATTCCCAAACTGGGCACTGATAGGTTAATGGGATATTATAGACGTGGACAAAATTGTTGGTGACAAATATGATCATATATGACTGTGAAAATAAATCTGCATTGTTTATCCTTACGATCTTTAATTCATAAAATTAGCAAAAATCTAACCTTTCATTGAAGGAAAAGAATTGAAAGTGGGGGTAAAATCACATTATGAAATAAAGGTTTTTATCCAAAACATGTTGGCCACAATTATTGGCACCCCTAGAATTTTTTATGAGTAAAATATCTGTGAAGTATATTCCCATTCATATTTACATTTTTTTTTTCAGCACACCAGAGTGATCATGAAATTGTCCAGTCATGACTTACTGTTCCACAGGAGTATAAACATGAGGAAACAAAAAGGCCAAATTCACATAATTATTCTTCACAATGAGTAAAACCAAAGAATATAGTTCTGATGTACAGCAAAAGATTGTTGAGCCTCACAAAATAGAAAGTGGCTCTAAGAAAATAGCTAAAGCACTGAAAATCCCCATTTCCACTATCAGGGCAATAATTAAAGGTGCCCTAGAATTAAAATTTGAATTTACCTTGGCATAGTTAAATAACAAGAGTTCAGTACATGAAAATGACATACAGTGAGTCTCAAACACCATTGTTTCCTCCTTCTTATATAAATCTCATTTGTTTAAAAGACCTCCGAAGAACAGGCGAATCTCAACATAACACCGACTGTTACGTAACAGTCGGGATCATTAATATGTACGCCCCCAATATTTGCATATGACAGCCCATGTTCAAGGCATTAGACAAGGGCAGGACATCTGGATCTGTGCACAGCTGAATCATCAGACTAGGTAAGCAAGCAAGAACAATAGCGAAAAATGGCAGATGGAGCAATAATAACTGACATGATCCATGATATCATGATATTTTTAGTGATATTTGTAAATTGGCTTTCTAAATGTTTCATTAGCATGTTGCTAATGTACTGTTAAATGTGGTTAAAGTTACCATCGTTTCTTACTGTATTCACGGAGACAAGACTGTCGTTATTTTCATTTTTTAAACACTTGCAGTCTGTATAATTCATAAATACAACTTCATTCTTTATAAATCTCTCCAACATGTTAGCTTTAGCCACGGATCACCATCAAACTCATTCAGAATCAAATATAAACATCTAAATAAATACCATACTTACGCGATTAGACATGTTGCATGGCGAACACTTTGTAAAGATCCATTTTGAGGGTTATATTACATGTGAACTTTGTTTATGCACTATTTAAGGCAAGCACGAGCTCTTGGGGCGGAGAGCACGAGATTTAAAGGGCCTGCACAGCCTGAATCACCGCATATTTAATGATGCCCCAAAATAGGCAGTTAAAAAACTGATCCAAATCAAACATCAAAACCAACACTTCTGCCATGGCTGTCCCAGTTCCCTGACTTGAACCCTAAAGAGAATGAGTGGAGTGAACTGAAGAGAAGGAGCACCAACATGGAGCTGGGGATCTGGAGAGATTCTGGATGAAGGAATTGTCTCTGATCTCTTGTCAGGTGTTCTCCAAACTCATCAGGCATTATAGGCAGTGATGGGAATAACGGCGTTATAAATAAACGGTGTTACTAACGCCATTACTTTTTTCAGTAACGAGTAATCAAGCGAATTACTTTTTCTCCTGTTACAACGCCGTTACCATTACTGGCAAAAACATGCCGCGTTACTATAATTGAGCTCACTGAAGCGGTTAAATTTGTGGTTTAATTGTTTATTAATAAAGTAATGTTTTCTGAATCAGTGTCGGCTGCAAAGATGAAGTTGACATTGCTCACTCTCATCATCTCTGCATACTGGACGCGCCTAGAGAGAGAATGCACATTTCATTCAGATTAGGCTACATCAGTGGTTCCCAAACTTTTTAGCGTGGAGCATTACCATCCTTCTGCGTACCCCGTCTCTTCCACTTCGACTGCAGTCACACATTTACCATAAAGGGACAATATTTGCCCCCTAAATTGATTTTCCAGTGCATTTTTTTTACCTTTATGAATAACTTTATAAAATAAATAATGTTTTAAATAAAAATGTTCAATAAAGAAATGTGCAATGATGGTAAAACTAAGTAAAACTTTTAAATATTAAACTAAAACCGCCAGTAGGTGGCAGCAAGTCACTGTTTTTATGAGTGAGTCATCGAGTCATTCATTCAGTAACGAATGGCTGTGAATGAATCATTGAATCATTGACTCTTACGATTCGTTCAAAGCCACAGAATAGTTCGCGAAACACAGACTTGTAGTTCTGCTGTGGTTTTCGTTATTATTTCATTGAAAAATAGAGTAAATACTGGCAGTACTGTGTTTAAAATGTATGTTTTGTTTTTTAACCTGTTGTATAATAATGTCACGTTTGCAGTCATATGGATATTTGGGAACAATTGCATTCTTGCTCGTTATCGTCATTAAATACAAGAACTCACACAAGGTATGTTTTTGTACCGGAGAAAGTTTGAGTCTTAAATCGAAATTAATTCATTATCTGTGTCTATATTTGTTCTTAATACGAGTAAGTAAATCCCCACTTTTACAAAAGTGCATTGTCGAGAATGGCAGTAATTTAGCGCGATTTAAGGCGGCAGATTCGGCACGCAATCTATCATATGCATGCTGCTTGTGTGGATACAGTCATTTTTGACTGCAAATGATGAGGTAATTTGATTAAATCTACTGGATTTACGTAATTTTGGCAGTTAGAAATACATGCTCTATTCTAATATTATTTTAATGTAGAATTAAATGAACTACTCAGCATTTTGTTTGCGTACCCCCTTTTGTCACCTCGTACCCCAGTTTGGGAACCACTGGGCTACATAATCAGAGTAGCCTATTTCTTTTCGGTTTTTAGATCTTTCAAGCTTTCTATAGATATATTTCTCATGTCTGTGAGGCAAGCAGCCTATACGCTGAGTTTCGGTTAATTTAGCCTATAAGTCACATCAGTTCACACACCAGTGATCGCGCCCGCGCCCGCACCTGCCATGATTATATTGTCTGCTATATTTGCTTCTTATTTATTAAATCCAGGCAATTGGTTGATGAAACGTTGATTAAAATTAAGATACAATTTTTACAAAACGAAATTCACTTTAAAGAAAGGCTTTCTATAAAACAAAACTTAATGACGTGGTCAAAATCATGTCTGACCCACTCCATGACTCCCGATAGATTGATCATCTAATGATGCATCTTACTCATGCTGTTCACTTTTCATAATCAAGTAAATGAATCTAAAACATAACATAGAACTATTTAAACAAATATGAAACTACATTTTCTTTAATGGCTACCAACACGTATTGTACAGTACAGAGAAATTTCATAAGCAAGAGCGGATCATGAGTCACGAGTCGGTTCAAGAATAATTTATTCTTAGACTTATATTTAATATTGGGGGCATTAAGTTATTTGACATGCCCTATATTCAGGTGTGCAGAATTATCAGGCAGGTTTTCTTTTACTGATAAAATGAGCCAAAAAAGAGATTTAACTCAGACTGAAAAGTCAAAAATTATTAAATACTCATGAGAAGGACGCAATACTAATGTAATACTAGAAATTGCAAAGTTAAAGCATGACCATTGGACAGTGAAATGCTCATTGGGTCAGCGGGGTCATACAAAAACAGCTGGAGAAGAAAAGACACGTTAACTGCAAAATAATTAAGAATTAAGGTGAAGAATTAAGTGTGAAACCATCAGGAACCCTTTAGTCTCCAGCACCACCATTTCCCAGTACTGAAACCTACCTGGAGTCTTCAGAAGTGTGAGGTGTCAGGATCTCAGAGACTTAGGTTAGGTGAAGAATCCTAAAAAATGACCTGCTCTTAATAAGAATCACAAGCTGAAGTGTTATAAAGTACATGAAGACTGGGTTTTTATAGGCCTTATAGACAGACAGCTTGAGAGTGACTCCTGAAGGACCAGCACCACATCCTCTTGTACCACTGTTTGAAGAATTTATCTTCCAGAATCTGGCAGTAAGTTTTGGAAGATCATTTAGTCCATCTCTGCAAGATGGACATTTCAGGATAAGAGATGGACTAAAAGTGAACTCCCACACCTTACTGCCAGATTCTGGAAGATAAATTCTTCAAACAGTGGTACAAGAGGATGTGGTGCTGGTCCTTCAGGAGTCACTCTCAAGCTGTCTGTCTATAAGGGTTCTCATAAAAAGCCGCAAAGGTTCTAAGCTCGTGTTTTTTTTCACCTTATTTCCTGGCTCATACTTTGCAAGTTACAAAACACACGCACAACACTGGCTGACTCCCAACACGGCCGGGTGATCTCCGAATCAGATTGGCTTGGGTATACACACAATGTTAAACAGAGTAATAGAGGACCCGAACCGGACCCGTCTGACCATTTAAAATATAGACCCGAACCCGTACGGGTCCCCGGGTCCCGGGTCCTCTTTGTAGATCTCTAGTTAGTTCACCCAAAAAATTAAAATTCTGTCATTAAGTACTCACCCTCATGTTGTCTCAAACACGTAAGAACTTTGTTTATCCTCAGAACACAAATTAACAGTTTTGGTGAAATCCGAGGGTATCTGATCCACACATAAGCAGCCATGACACTGCATCTTTTGAGTTTCAGAAGGGTATTAAAATACATTGATAAAACGGTCAATGTGACTACAGTGGCTAAAATATTATAAAGTCACGAGAATGCTTTTTGTGCACAATAACAAAATAACTTTTTCAACAAGCTTCTGATGGGCGATTTCAGAACACTGATTCTTGAAGCTTCAATGCTTTATGAATCTTTTGTTTCGAATCATCGGTTCTGTTATTAAATCATTTTGCATACAGCTGGTACTTTTTTTGTTTTAAAGAGGAATATCTGAAGAACAAATAATGTTAAAACTAAAAATTTATCTAATTTTTTTCTAACACTTGAAATCCATAGAACATACCTGAGTGCCATAAATATTATTTTTCTAAAGTTGTCATGACTGTTGCTTTAAAAGTTTTCAAGATATCTTATAGGTACAATATGTAAAATTTTTGCAGTAAAATATCCAAAAACCACTAGGCTAGTGTTATATATTTTGTCCAGCTGTTTACTAACAATATCTCTAATGTTTTCAACTTCTTGTAAATCATGAGAAAATTCCCATTCTAAACGGTGACACGGGGCAGTGCAGTCGCCTGTCAATGACGTCAGTTACCTTTGTTACCGCCTTTACTGACGTAGAAACCACATGACAACAGTGCCGTGGACAAATGCGGAAGTAGTGTCTAGCGTCCAGCAAACCACTAGCTTGCTTCAAGCAGTTCCTTATTTACTTCTTGCACGTTTTATGGTGGATTGTGTTACTTATTTATGGAACATAATTACTGTTTACCATCTGCCGCTGGTTCTGTCGACAAGGACAGCTCCCGTAAACTCATGACCGGAAAAGCGGAAGCGGCGCCGGCGGCTGTGTCATAATAAAAGTCCCGCTGCTCGTGAGGCGTGTGTTGATCAATCGCTCCAGCTCCTCGTTCAGCTCCCGCAACACTCGGTCCTGCTCTGCTTCATACTACAGTAACGTTAATAATCGCATCCACGAACATGAGTTCTTCCAGACTCCAATCCCTATTCTTTTGCACCGTCCATTGAGATGGAGACCACGTGTCCCAAGTTTCCGCTCTAAAACTTGGCGTCATCAAACTACGCCTTTGTTTTGAATAGGCTTCTAGCGACCTCTAGCGGAAAAAAATATCACAAATTGTACCTTTAATATCCTTTTAGATTCTCATTCTTAATAAACGTGTAATGATTCGTCACTAGAGCTGGGATCCATTTGCATGCTTTGTTGTACAGAATCGAAGTCAGACAGGCAGGGTTAGACAGGGGCAGACATGAACAGCAGAGACAGGCAGAATCAGTGGTCAGATTACAGGCAGTGGTCAGTCCAGGCAGATATCACTCACAAGCGGTAAACAAGGCTAAGGGTCGAGACAGGCGGCGAGGGTTCGTAAACAGGAGACAACAGGTTCAGCAACAGGCAATCAGACAGGATATAAACGCTCAGAAATCTACACCGTGGCAATACAAGACTTCGCGGAGCAGGAATGGAACTGAGAGTCTTTTATAGTCCTGATAATGAGTCACAGCTGGCGGGGTAATCAGTCCGAGGTAGAGGCTCATGGGAAATGTAGTGTGGTGTATGTGTGAGTGTGTTAGTATTCTGTTGAGGGCTCCCTCCGATGGCCGGAGGAGGGAATCACGGAGTTCGCCTCTGTGACAAAACGTTTCTTTTGGAATCTTTATTTTTAAGGCCACCTCAACGTGACTCCATGTTCAAATTGTTGAATTTGACCCATTTTCAATGGTCACAAACCATATGTAGGTAACTTTTTAAACAGACTAAAATATATAGGGCCTTGAAAATGAAGGATTTCAAAAGGAACGTTTATTAAGAATGAGATATCTTGAACGCTTTTAGAGTAACAGGTATGCAAACTTTGGAAACAGAGTATTTATGGCACTCAGATATGTTCTATGCAATTGAGATACATTTCTAGTTTTAACACTATTTGCTTTTCAGATATTCCTCTGTAAAATAAAAAAGTGTCAGCTGTATGCAAATTGATCAACATTGGTTTTTAAGCACTAAAAATGTGTACAATTTACCAACTTACTTATGGAGCCGCATTAAGGTCTCCATATCTCTAGGAATGAACCATCGAGGGCCTTTAAAATGTAGATACCAAAAGGAAAGTTTAAGAACCATAATCTAAAAATATTAAGATATCTTTAATATTTCTTGAGTTACAGGCATGCAAACTTGAGGCAAGAAACACAAGTTCCCAGTTTTTGAACTGTCACTATTTGCATATAATGAAACAAAGATTGCAAAAGTCAACAGATTTTACTAATAGACCTACCAATCTCTGTCTAAAATTAAAATAATAATGCTGCCATCTTTCTAAAGTCATTTTTACGCCCTGTAAATTGGTTCCAAATCTCAGGTGAAAATTATCATTTTGACCCCCCTCTACAAAATAGTGGATTACTCAGTAAATATACATCTGTGTCATTTAGTATTTTGGATTTCATCACTATTTATGTTTGTCTATCAACAAAAAAAAAAAAAATATATATATATATATATATATTAACAAAAATGTTAGCCGGGGTCCTCTGTTTGATTTGACATGGAATGACCCATCTGTCATTATTTTACTTTGATAAGCAATCAGATGGCAAAAGCAGTTTCTATGCAGTGATGGCACGTAAATCCTGATTGGAATTTATAACAAGTATTGCTTCTCTGAAAAATATTCATTATTAAACATCATTAATAATTAGACAATAAGTTAGTTATTTTTACATCATTGTTTTGTTTTTCTTTTGTTTGTTTTTTCACTTGTTGCAGTTGGTTTTGATGCTTAACATTTGTAAATGTTTGGATGTCTGTTGCTTTGAGCCATTGAACTGAGGTTAACTTTTTTCTTTCTTTTTTGCCTTAGACCTGATGGCACTGAAAGAGGAGAGAGAAGTACTGAATGAAATGGAAGGGAAGGATCAATTTAACAATATTCATGATTTCATAACTGGAGAAAAATCTTTTTGTTGCTCACAGAGAGAGAACATATCCTCATGGAAAATAGCTCAAACGGCTGGAACTAAAACTCATTTCACCTGCAAACTGTGTGGAAAGAGTTTCAGTAGAAAAGGAATCCTTGAAGTCCACATGAAAATTCACACTAGAGAGAAACCCTACACATGCCATGAGAATTCACTCTGGAGAGAAACCCTATGTCACGGCTACACAATCTGCACCTTCAAACACGGACACTTACGCCACGCCCACTCGTTCACAATCACCGGAATACTGAACACCTGTGCATCATCACCAGAGCCACATATAAGCACACCAGTCCCATTCACTCATTGTCTGGTCTTGCACCGATCCCTACACGTCACTCGACCTCGTCTTACCTGAACATTGTACCTACTGTTGTCTTCATCTCCAGTCCTGAGTCCTCCGTCATCATCTGTGTCACCATTGTCATCTGCCAAGGAAAGTTATCATTGTTTTACCATTCGTCAGTTCTACGTGTCAAGATTATCTACCTGTGTCTTCACCTGTGTCTGAAACCTCTGTTAATAAACACTGTTGCACTTACCTCATCTGTGTCCTCGTCTTTGTCTGACACCCTACACCTGCCCTCAGTATAGAAAGCGTTTCAATAGAAAAGGAAACCTTAAAGTACACATGATAATTCACAGTGGAGAGAAACCCTACACATGCCTTCAGTGTGGAAAGGGTTTCAATCATAAAGGACATTTTGAAATCCACATGAGAATTCACTCTGGAGAGAAGCTGTTCACCTGCCAATAGTGTGGAAAACGTTTTGGACAAAAAAGGGACCTTGACAGGCATGTGAACATTCACTCTGGAGAGAACCCCTACAGATGCCTTCGGTGTGGAAAAAGTTTCAGCCGTGAAGAACACTTTGAAAACCACAAAATAATTCACACCGGTGAGAAACCATTTACCTGTCTACAGTGTGGAAGAAGTTTTGGAATAAAAAAGAACCTTGACAGGCACATGAACATTCACTCAGGAGACAACCCATACACTACCTTCAGTGTGGAAAGAGTTTCAATTATGAAGAATACTTTCAGGGCCACATAAGAATTCACACCGGAGAAAAGCCGTTCACCTGCCAACAGTGTGGAAAAAGTTTCAGACAAAAACAGAACCTTGACAGACATATGGACATTCACACTGGAGAAAACCCCTACAAATGCCTTCAGTGTGGAAAGAGTTTCAAACAGAAGTGACACTTTGAAGACCACAAAAGAATTCACACCGGAGAAAAGCCGTTCACCTGCCAACAGTGTGGAAAAAAAATTCAGACTAAAACAGAACCTTGACAGACATGTGAACATTCACACTGGAGAGAGGCTGAAAAGAGTTTCAGTAATAAAGAAACACTAAAGTACAAAAATTCTGAACATTTTTATTTTGGATAAATGGTGTTGTTTTGAACTTTCTATTCATCAAAGAATCATGAAATCCTTCATAATATAGCTTGCTGCAACGGAGCGTTTTTTCAGTCATGCCATTTTTGCCGATCCTCGTGACAGTTTGTGTCAGTCCTGGTCGTGAGTTCTACGAGTCCGAACAGTTTGATGAGGATGAACTTCAGAAGGCTCGTGTTATGAGGATTTTCCCCCTCACTGATGCCATGCTTGCAGGTCCACAGGTATTGGGGGACAAACTTGCAAGGATCCTGCTCTGCGACCTCTACCAATGGAACAACCACTTGTCGGGGAGTCCCTCAAAACCGGGCCTACCTGTCCTTTTAGATGGCTGGTGGACTGCCGGATGGTCTTCAAGTTCAGTAGGGAAGTTGTGGGGAGGAAGGTGTTTGATTATCCCCATACCTTTTGGGTGTGCTCTAGATATGGTAACTGCCATGAGCTATGACCCCCCACCCCCTCAGTTTGGCGCTTGCCAAGTACAAGTTTTTTCCCCACATTAAATACTGAGACGAGCACCGGTACTTGAAGGCCAAGTGGAACTTCAAGGACAACATGGAGTTGCACAAACCAGCTGAGATCCCGTCCTCTGCTGCTCGGCAGCCTCCTACAGAGGTGACGTCTGCACCAAGATTGACGAGTAGGGCCTGTCTTATTCTCGGAAGCTGCAAAAGTACTGTGACAATGGGATGCCCTGACTTGAAAGATGTGGAGCACCTGCTTAGGGGGATGCCCAAGGACAAAGTTATCACTGCCCTTGCCTCAGCTGCATTGGCATGATACAAAACAGTTTATGTCTCCTTCTAGAAGCTGGCAGAGTAAGAGCGTGGCTGTCCCGTTATGCAAAGGCATCTACAGGAGTTGCAGGTACTCTCCAGGCCGGTCCTCCTGCAATCACCAGTTTCTATGAGAGCAAGTCAAAGCATATTAAATGGATGACCTTTTGTAGTCAGCTTGCGTCATGGTGCAAAACGGCTGACTATGATGGTGAGAGATCTTGCTAGAAGCTAGTTTTAAGGTAACGTTATTACTACACATTTTTAAGGTGTAGTAAGCCATGCCAGGAGAGTATATATCGGGTGGATGACATAACAAGGGAAACATATTTTCCAAACCCCAACGGAGTGTTTCAGACAGATATAATGTCACCGAGGGTCATTTGCTGTATGTGAATATTATGTGTATATTAAAGAACACACCACTGCCATGACACCAAACTCTGGGATTTTTCCTCAATGCCACATTGCACTTTATCAGCCCAGAGGGAACGTTATTTCTGTTTATTTATTTGATAGGGACAATGCATGTTATTGAACATTTAGTTATATAAAATAAACAAGCCAGTAAACAAGCTGGATTATAGCAACATTGCTAATTTATATCTGCAGTCCCTAGGCAGGTACACACAAAGACACAAACTCAAATATACATACAACACTACATTAAAAAAAAAAAAAAACGAATACCCTAACACATATTTAAAATTTTTAAGTAAAATGTTAACACAACTGATTTGTCATAAGCCACTTTTTAAGATGAACTTTAAAGGTATGATAAGTAGAACATTATCTTATGGACTGTGGTAAGCTATTCTAATATTTACTCCATATTACAGACAATACTTTCTGTCCAAAGGATGTTTGCCTATATGGTACCTCGCAGTCTACTCTCATGATAGACCTAGTACCAGTTCTACAATCTGTCCTCATGTTTTATAAATTCATTTAATGGAGATGGAGCCAGACCATTCCAGACCTTATAAATAGAGCAAGCATATTTAAAGCTCTTAACATTTTCAAAACTCAATAGATTTTTTTTTTACAATAATGAAATGACAGGTTTTCTATCCAAGACTTTTATCGCCTTCTTAAACAATGATTCTGTTGTCTTTAAAGTTGTGCCACCAATAAATAACCAACTATTAAAACAATACTCTGTGTAAAAAAATCTTACAAAAATGTACTTAAAATTCTTTAAATTAAACTTTACAATATTAGACCATTTTTTCACATTACTTTTAAAAGTTAAAGTAGAATCCAAAGTCACTAGCCTGGTGCCAGCCCGAACCCCGCCCACAACATTTTTTGGACGGGAAGTTCGGTCTGGACTCGATCCATTGTGGAGTAATTATGCTCGGCTCCCAGAAGGCCGAGCAAATCAAATTGCCAGGGCGGGCTTTAATCGATGATGGACAGGCTATCTGCGGTTACGTAACCACCCACGTCATCAAAGAGCGCTTGGGTTGAATTGGTTTTCACCAACGATGACTGCAGCTGGAGAAGTAAGATGTTTAGATTCCGCTATTACGTCTGTAATAAAAGAAATCGACAGCACATTAATTTTAAAAGACGAACAAAGAACCGCAATCAAGGCATTTGTCGATGGGAAAGATGTGTTTGCCGTCCTTCCAATGGGATTCGGCAAAAGTTTAAGTACAAGTTCAACATACGTCACTTACTGCGTTGCTCTGATTGGTTGTAGGTCTATCCAATTGAGTGCAGAGTTGTTGTTTTTTTTACTGGTTCGGTTAAGACACGCCCCATAATTCAAGTGCAATGGAGCAGTATCAGACTCACATTCTGCCTAGAATATGAGTATGACGAAGTCAGGCTACAAAGTCACCTCAAGATATGTAAACTCTAACAATATCAAGCTCCTCCCCTCTCAGGAATACCTTTGAATGTGTCATCTCTAGTGGTTGTTTTGCAAATATCATACACACAGGTTTTGTGCGCACGTTTTTGTGACATTTCAGGACACAAATTTGAATAATGACATAGGTATTACAAGGAGAGTGTGACTTATGACTTACATTACCCCATGTCCCCATTTTTCAAAAGGGTTATAAATCATACAGAATGAGTGAGAAAGTAAATATGTGCACAGTTTTCTGTGATGGTTAGGTTTAGGAGTAGGGTTGGTGTAGGGTGAAAATAAAATACGGTTTGTACAGTATAAAAACATTTACGCCTATGGAACGCCTGTCCTCACAATTCACAAAAACAAACCTGTGAGTGTGTGTGTGTGTGTGCACACGTGTGTTTGAGTGTGTTTTAAATGCAATAACAAAGCAATTACTTGGGTTTTATTTAACTCTGAAACATGAAATGTGGAGTTATCTGCTTTTGCCAAAAAACGACTGTTGAAGTTATCTGCTTTTGCTAAAAAACAAACTTTTAATATATATAAAAAACATACTTTCAATGAACTTTAATTTTTTAATTTACCTGTATTTTTTAGAGTTATTATTACTTAATCAAAACAACCCAACTGCAGTTTGATTGATATTACTTGGAATGCACAATAAAAAAACATGATTTGTGAGAATTAATAAAAATGGAGTTGTTGCAACTGTTTTTGCAAATAAGTTCAAGTTCAAGTTCACGTTTATTTATAAAGCACATTTAAAAACAACTTGTGTTGTACCAAAGTGCTGTACAGTATTACACATGATATAAGATAATAAAATTAATACATAAGATAACATATAACAACATGCAGGGTAGGCCATAAAAAACTCAATAAGCCTTATATAATTCAGGCGACATCATAGGCTACAGAAAATAAATGAGTCTTTAAGCTACATTTAAAAGTGACCAAAGTGGGTGAAGACCTCACGTTCACTGGAAGCGTATTCCACAACTTAGGAGCCGCAACTGCAAAAGCTCGGTCACCCTTGGTCTTTAAGCGAGACCGAGGAACCGAGAGGAGGAATTTATTGCATGAGCGGAGAGATCTTGGAGCAGAGTAAGGGTGAAGAAGATCGGAAATGTACTGTGGAGCAAGCCCATGTAAAGCTTTATACACGTACAGCAGAACCTTGAAGTCAACTCTGTATCTGACTGGTAACCAATGTAAGGTGGACAGAACAGGAGTGATGTGTTCTCTCTTCCTAGTTCTTGTCAGAAGTCTAGCTGCCGCATTCTGAACCAATTGCAAACGGTGTGTGGAGGATTGAGGTAGACCTATGTATAGAGAATTGCAGTAGTCAAGCCGAGATGTAACAAGTGCATGAATCACTACTTCAAGGTCTTTCTTTGCGAGAAACTGTTTTAATTTGGCGATGGACCGGAGATGAAAAAAGCTTCCTTTGACAACAGAATTTATCTGCTTATCGAATAATAAGTCAGAATCAAAGATGACGCCAAGGTTCTTAACTTTGTTTTGCAATGTTAAAGACAGGGAATTCAACTGGTTTTCCATATTAGTGACAAACAAAGGTGAACCAAAAGCAATGGCCTCAGTTTTATCCCCATTTAACTTTAGGAAGTTTTCAGACAGCCACATTTTGACTTCCTCCAGACAGGAGATGAAATTTAAAATGGAATTTCCATTTGTGGACTTGACAGGAAGATAGAATTGAGTATCGTCAGCATAACAGTGATAAGAAACCTTGTATTTCTGAAAGATAGAACCAAGAGGAAGCATGTATAAAGAGAAGAGCAGAGGACTCAGAATGGAGCCTTGCGGAACACCACATGTGATCAGTGTTGAAGATGAGTTATGTTTGCCAATATTAACTGAAAAAGTGCGACCTTTGAGATATGAAGAGAACCAACTTAATGCAACTCCCTGAATGCCAACCACTCTCTCCAGACGATGTAATAACATATTATGATCTATCGTGTCAAATGCTGCGCTGAGATCTAAAAGAATTAAGATGACCCCGTCCCCAGAATCCAGGGAGCATAAGATGTCATTTGTCACTTTTAGCAAAGCAGTCTCAGTACTGTGAAATGCCCTGAAACCTGATTGAAATTTATCGAGCATGTTACAGTCAGCGAGATAAGCTGAAAGCTGCAAGTAGATAACCTTTTCTAGAATTTTGGAGAGAAACGACAACTTCGAGATCGGCCTATAATTATTTAAAATGTCAGGGTCCAAGTTTGGTTTTTTCAAGAGAGGCTGGACCACAGCATGTTTAAAGCTTGTGGGAACCACTCCACTAGTCAGAGAACTGTTTATTATGGCCAGTATGATGGGAGCTACAGAATTAAAAATGTCTTTAAGAAAACGTGACGGCATCACATCCATAGGTGAAGAAGTCGGTTTCAGTGAAGAAACTATATCTGACAATTGGCTAAGCGAGACAGGGTCAAAGTGCCAGAAAGAACTGGAGGGCGTCGGAGGTTCAAAGCGTGAAACAACTGATGGCAATATTTGTGCTCTGATGTCCCGGATTTTGTCCACAAAAAAGTCAAGGAATTTTTCGCAGATCTCAGGAGTAGCAGTAGGGTAGCCTGTTGTAGTAGGGTTCAAGACTGAATCAATTGTTTTAAAAATCACTTTAGGCCTATGGCAATTTTTAGCAATTATTTCAGAGAAATAATTTGATTTAGCAGTCTTAACAGCAATTTGATACTGCTTTAAGGAGTCACAGAGCATTTCATAAGAGACCCTAAGTTTGTCTTTCTTCCACTTGCGCTCCGCTATCCTACATTGCCGCCTGACGGAGCGGGTGTGATCATTAAGCCAGGGATGGGTATCTTTCTTATTTCTAGATCTCAGCGATTTTAGAGGAGCTACCAGGTCCAGAATGTCAGTGCAGGTGGTGTTAAATATTTCAGTCAGTAGTGCAGTGTCCCCTGTACTATTTAACACATTTTCTATTTGAGAGAGATAATTGGTTGTGTAAATCTCTTCAAAACTCTTTACTGTAGAAGCGTTTATAATGCGAGTTAAGTGGCGGCTCTCTGGAGGGGGTGGAAAGAGGTGTTGCTGAAGAGATTCAAATAAAACAAAGCTATGATCAGAGATTCCAGATTCTATCACCTTAAGATTGGTCACATGAAAGCCGGAGGTTAATACCAAGTCAAGTGTATGACCTTTTATGTGAGTAGGACATGCAACTAACTGTGTCAAGTTAAAAGCATCCACCATGCACAGAAATTCCTTGACTAAAGGTTGAGTTTTACAGCAAATGTGGATATTAAAATCTCCCAGTATTAACAGTCTGTCACAGCGTGGTACTAATGTCGATAAGAACTCTGAGAATTCAGCAATAAAATCCTTATTATATTTAGGTGGTCTATAGATAAGTGCACAGAGTGTGGGACAGGATTGATCGATCTTCATTAACTGCACTTCAAAAGAAGTAAAGACATCAACAGGCAGAAGTTTACAGTGGTGATGCTTTCTAAACACAGTAGCTCAACCACCTCCACGGCCAACAGATCTTGGAGTGTTATAAAACATACAGTCTGCTGGAGTCAGTTCTCCTAAAGGAGCAGCATCCCCAGCATTTAGCCAGGTCTCTGTCAGGAATAAAAAGCCTAAGTTCCTAGAGCTGAAGAAGTCATTCAGAATAAAAGATTTGTTTGCGAGAGATCTGGCATTAAGTAGTGCAAACGTAGCTGCCGATGAAGCTGAAGTTGATGATGAAGTTGAGATTGGCACAGTCTTAACAGATGAACAATCCAAAGAACGAATGTGGTCAAGATTAATACCGCCCCCCGAAGCCACAGGCTTGTTGATACGGCGGCGAGCAGTTGACCAAAACGACGGGATACAGTTGTTAAGTGCATGGCTGGTATGAAACGTCCTGAATCTGCGACGAGACCCCCGATGCACATAACGGGGCCGACGCGCAATTCCTAATGACGTGCAGATTTTGTATGTCTCGGCAGTCAGACGCGAAGCAGTGTTCAAGTTCAAAAGTTCAGAGGCAGTGTAGAAATACATCCTATTCGTGCCGATGTACCGCCAAACGGATGAATCATGAGGAGTTATCCAAATAAAAGGCCAGTTCGTTAAAACAGTATAAACATAAAAGGAAAAAAGCCAGAACCAACCCATCTACACAGCCTGGCACAGCGCGAGGCCAAATCACCACCAATACACAATCGACAGGAGGTACGGGACCGGGCAGCCTTTGATTCAAGACCACCAAGCCCCCACAACACACTGATCACTAATGAATAGACCGATGGGCAAGTGTAAGCTAACTCACCGGAATATCAAAACGGATCAGGTCGGTAGAGTGTCCAGGCGATGAGACTCGCAGGCCAACTTTGTACTGCAGGTTGCGCTGGCTAAATGTCAACAAAGTTCCTTGAGTTAGTCCACTCCAGAACAACCATTACATCCACAAGGCGGAGGATAATCCACTGGTGGAAACCATAACAGAAATGCAAAGTTATATGACCAGGAGAAGGAAAGCACGTTATCCGGCAGCATCCAATTTATTCGGCGAAAACCACCGCAGACAGCACATAACGCTCCGGAGAACAGCGGCAGACAGGCACGCCAGCGTACGCTCCACCGGAAGTTGTCACGATTCGGGTGTTTTTGATGTAAATAAACTCATATATATATATATATATATATATATATATATATATATATATATATATATATATATATATATTTATTATATTTATATATGTGTGTGTGTGTGTCTTTTTTTTCTTCTTTTTTCCCTAATCCACCTGAGTGTATTACAGAGCCTCTAAAGGGACATGGTGGTGACAAAAATTTGGGAGGGGAGGAAAAAATATTTTTCAAAGCTTTTGTGTTCCCTTCCAATACTTTTGCTTTCTCTCTCAAAACCTGTTGTGAGATCTGACAAACACTTGGTCCGTGTACGTTTTGATAGTTTGTTTTCCAATTTGAAATGAAATATGCAAAAATGAGAAAACGGTTGTTTCCCGTTTTTTCGTTTGTTAAAAAAAATGGGAAAACGAGATTTTGGCTCGATTTTCGTTTTTCCGGGTCACGGACAGAAAACGGAAACACAACTTCAAAACTCGTTTTCTACTTGTGGGCGGTCATTACAAGCCCCTTTCAGCCGATTGGTCAATCAAATGAGCCTGTGACGCCATCATCAGTTCGTTTAACAAAATAACAGTCCTCTGCTGCCATATCAGTATATGTCATATATCGGCTTTCTTCTGTGCAACCTAACGCGTATTTCACAGAAATATTTATTTCAGAAAAGTTAATCAGCACGCAGGCTATTGTAATGCTGTTTGTAGTTTAATATGCATGGTGAAACTGCGCTGCCATACACAGAGGAGCGGATGAGAAGCACAGATTTAAAAAAAACAAAAAACTAGGCCTACAGTTTTTATTTTTTAATTTTTTATTTAACTTTTATTTTATTCTATTTTGAAGTCGCAATAAATAGGCTAAGTAGTGTAAGCAATTTAAAAAAAACGCCCATGGGGACGACTACATAGCTATTTTAGTCATGAAAAAAATGATATATAAACGTTAAGCCAAAACGAATTCATTTAAACCTAAACTGATAACTTAGGCTACCTCTCTAAAACTAAAACGTCTATGTTGTGTGTGCGTGAGTCACTAGGCTATGAGTTTTGGTTAATTTTTGAGAAGTTCAAAGAAAGGAAACCGGCCCTAGTCTATTGTCGCATTTTTTCCTTTCATTTTGTTAATATGTTAATTATTTAAGCGAAATAAATTTTGCGCATATCCTTTTATATAATTAAATCCTTTTTTTTTCGTTCACAAAAGCGCTGCAGATGCATGATGATGAACCTTCATGTTCTGTTGTTTATTCTGCTATTTGTTCATGTAGGCTAAACCTAACCCCCTGGGATTTTTTTAATGATTCACAGACACTTATCAATTCTAATTTCGTTTAATTCTAATTTAATAAAATCTTGTCGGTTAATGAAAAAGATGATCGCGTTTATAGTTTTTGCTTTGTTAATTAACTACCCTGCCTAGGCAAAACATCAACAGAACTGCATTACAGTAAATCTTCCCGCGGTATAAGCCACGAATATTTACAAAGATTCACAAATTATTTATTTCCGTCTGGGCCATAACCTCAGGCCGGGAGTCTCACGCTCATCAAAGCCAATAAACATACAGCTAGGCCTATTGTTGAAAACATAATTTACATTTCTTTTAAGAATAATGTTGGAAAAGTGGTAAAAAAAAAGTTTCAGTCAGAAACTGATAAAGTCGAGCACACACCTTATGATTAGCTGTGCACAGGCGGTGCAATGCTCCGCCAATTAATTATCTATTAACGGTTTAAATAATTCACGTACAGGCTACGTTTAAGAAACCCCGTTAAATCAAAATTGAAAGTAAAATGTTAACGGCCATTTATAGCTAATTCATTTAAAAGCGAAGGAAAGACAGAAAACGTAAGGATAGCAAGTAAACTGTGACATTTAATAATGTTCATTGTGTTGACATATAGGGCCCTATTTTAATGATCTAAACGCAAAGTGTAAAGCGCACGGCGCAGGTGCACTCAGGGCGTGTCCAAATCCACTTTTGCTATTTTAACGACGGAAAAACGGTCTGTGCGCCGGGGCGCATTTTTGAAATGGGTTGTCCCTATTCTTTTAATGAGTAATGGGCGTAACCTTCAATAAACCAATCAGAGTGTCATCTTCCATTCCCTTTAAGAGCGAGATGCGCTCGCGCCATGGCGGATTGCTATTTACATGGCGGAATTTGTCGGCGGAAAAGCTGAACGCTTTTCGAGCGAAGAAATCGATCTGCTCGTGCGCGAAGTTAAAGCGCGCGAGCAGATCATCTACGGGACAAGCAGGAATCCACCAAAGCTTCCCGAGGTGAAGAAGGCGTGGGATGAATTAGCAGTGATTGTGTCCGTTATAAGTAGTAATAGGCTGAATTGAAAATAGGTAGCCTAATTCTAATACACGCAATGACTATTCATCATTACATTTTTATATTTATGTAGCCTACACAATAATATTCTTTTACACTGTAATCCTTTTGTTTTTAATATTTGTCATGTTTGTGTGATGCGCATCCCTGTGTGTAATAAGCAAAGTCAACGCGCACTGTGGACGTGCCCAGAGGCGCAGTTTCTTCCAACGCGCTCTAACAAAAAAATATTGCGCCATTGACTTTAGACTTTAGACCAGGTTTGAGTTGGTCTATGGCGCAGTCTATTTCCAGCTCCTTAAAATAGCAATGCGCCGGCAATACGGCTGTACACACCTCTTTTTTAGACCAGCACGCCCATGGGCGCACTAACTGGCGCAAATGCATTTACTAATTTAAGGACGTGGCGCTGAACGGGAAAACGCGAACGGCGCCGGACGCAAACTAGCAAACACACTTGCGCTGCTTCTTGCGTCGCATTGCGCCGGGTGTATTATAGGGCCCATAAAGTTCATTATGTTAATAAAAGTTCTAGGGCTTTGTTTAATTTAAGAGATAGGCCTATGCATGGGCATTTATAAGCGAAGGAAAAATAGAAAAAGCCCGCCGACAGTGATACCGTGGTGTTGTCACATAGGAATAACATAATTTATAGTAATAATAATTTATTAGCCTATATTTATTATATTTCATATTTGTCTTTTTGTCCATAGACTATATCGTGAAAACAAACGTAGCGCACACACACACACACACACACACACACACACACACACACACACACCCACCAACAACAACAGCTATTTTTGTTGAAGCTGCTCTTAATTTTTTTTTATCGGTGACTTCGCAGTGCATTCACGAGTTCACATTTACATATAATTAAGTACAGTAAGGGTTATGCATATTTGGCGTGCTGTCCGGGAGGAGGGCTCCGAGCTCGGAAATTTTGGCCCGAACCCAGAGTACTCCCCCCCCTTCGTTGAGATAGAAGTAGATAGAACTGAAGTGAGGAGAAGGGGTGGAGGAGGGATGCTGATGAACTGTCAGACGAACAGAGGTAAGTCTGCTGTATTTATACCTCTTGTCCTGATTGCATTGATTAACTGAATGCTCTCCACCTGAGCTAGTTAGGTTAATTATCTGCACCTGTTCCTCCCGAACCTTGTTTAATAAAACATCATTTCACGAGTTCACATTTACATATAATTAAGTACAGTAAGGGTTATGCATATTTGGCGTGCTGTCCGGGGGGAGGGCTCCGAGCTCGGAAATTTTGGCCCGAACCCAGAGTACTCCCCCAGATGCAAAAGAGCAAAAGACAGCCGCTAGACCAAATAGCCCCCCCAAAGCCTTAAGATTGGCGAGCTGGCGTTTCGAGAAGCCTGGTTGTTGAACCAAGAGGGCCCATGTTGTCTCTGATGGGGGCAGCTTGCAGCGCCGGGCCTTGATGGACGTTGTTAACTGATGGACGGAGGGAGGAGTGGTGAGGTTCAACAACCGGCCTAAATGGCCTATAGAGCCTCCAACGGGAGCGGCTTGTGGAATCGGGTGAACAGGCCCTGTTGGCCGCCTGCGGATGAAATAGTTTAGAATGCACGGCAAACTCAACTGGGATGGTTAACGTTGCATCCGCTGGGAGATCAATACTCGCTGGATGGATAAAGAAAAGCATATTTTCACCTGGGAGGGTTAACGTTACATCCGCTGGGAGATCAATACTCGATGGATGGATAAAGAAAAGCATATTTTCACCTGGGAGGGTTAACGTTACATCCGCTGGGAGATCAATACTCGCTGGATGGATAAAGAAAAGCATATTTTCACCTGGGAGGATTAGCGTTGCATCCGCTGGGAGATCAATACTCGCTGGATGGAGAAAGAAAAGCTTATTTTCACCTGGGAGGGTTAACGTTGCATCCGCTGGGAGATCAATACTCGCTGGATGGAGAAAGAAAAGCATATTTTCACCTGGGAGGGTTAACGTTGCATCCGCTGGGAGATCAATACTCGCTGGATGGAGAAAGAAAAGCATATTTTCACCTGGGAGGGTTAACGTTGCATCCGCTGGGAGATCAATACTCGCTGGATGGAGAAAGAAAAGCATATTTTCACCTGGGAGGGTTAACGTTGCATCCGCTGGGAGATCAATACTCGCTGGATGGAGAAAGAAAAGCATATTTTCACCTGGGAGGGTTAACGTTGCATCCGCTGGGAGATCAATACTCGCTGGATGGAGAAAGAAAAGCATATTTTCACCTGGGAGGGTTAACGTTGCATCCGCTGGGAGATCAATACTCGCTGGATGGAGAACTTTTTTTTTTTTTTTTTTTTTTTTTTTTTTTTTAACCAATGAGGGTTTGATGGGCTTTTTTGATGTGGAACTGGTTGGTTCTGATGTAACTTTGGAAGGCGTCCGATGACCATCTTCCAAGAGCTTGGATCTGCTGCTGGGAGAGGCCTTTTTGGGCTGCCGAGGTTGCTGCCCCAATGCGGAAAGAGTGGCTGGAGTAGTTTTTTGCTGGGCTGCCTGACTGTTGAAGAACGGATTTTAGGTGCTTTTGGAACCAAAAACGAGAGACAGGTTTGTTGGAGTCGTCTATGAAAAGGGGTTCGTAGGGGGATTTAGCCTGAGAGCTTCTTAGTTGGAGGTACGCGAAAATGGACTGGAATGGTTGGATCGGTGAGGAAATGTTGAAAATATAGATGAAGTGTCCTTTTTTAGCTTGATCTGTCTTGCTTTGTTTAATTAAATATGAGATTGTATCGTTATCGAGAACAGACAAGTCTGCAATGGTGGGGTGGATTTTTGGATCGAATTTGGAAGTGATTGTGAGTTCCGAGCATCTTAGAAAACCAAAGAAGGCCAGAATAAACATAGCATCAAGTGTGCGGGCGGTATTGAGAGGCTGGTAGCCTGAGCGGAGGGTATTGATGCATTTTGTGAGAATGTCTAGTGTTATGGGATGTCTGGGGTCAGGACGGGTGGGCTGGGAACGTTGAATCCCTTTGATTAGGAGAGAGGTTTGTGAATTATTAATCTCAGTGGAGGGAGTGCCAAACATCAATTTGTGAAAAAATTGGATGCCGCTCAAGTAGCCTTTGATAGACCCGACTTGGAACCCTTTGACAATGTTGAGACATGAGATGAAAGAGGTGATTGAGAGGAGAGAGAAATCGGGAAACGGCGTGTTATATGACAAATGGAATGCTTTAAAACATCTCCAAGCTGTCACATAGGATTGCAGTGTCCTCGGGGAGACTGCTTGGAGGATTGTGTCGAGCGACGCGTCAAGGAGGGGTTTTAACGGGTGGGTTACGGGAATATGAGTTCTGAAAAGTGAGGTACTGGAGTTGGAAATTGGTCTGCCTCTGGAGCCAGCATCCTGAATTTCTGAAACAGAAAGCGAGACAGAGAGTCAGCAATTTTGTTTTCTGACCCGGGCACATGTTTAGCGATTATGATAAATTGGTCACATGCTGAGATCCAGATTAGACGTCTTAAAAAAGGCATCAAAGCGAGTGAATTGGAACGGCCTTTATTAATGCACTGGACTGTTGCTTCGTTGTCACACTGCACTAAAATACTGTTAGCCGTCCATTCTTTCCCCCACAGGAAGGCTGCTACTACGAGAGGATAGAGCTCAAATAGCGCTGAGGACTGTGGTATGTCCTGAAAATGAGGGGGCCATGGTGACGCGAACCAGCGTCCTTGGTAAAAACCTCCAAAGCCTATTGAGGGGGCTGCATCTGTGAACAGCTGGATATCCACAGGGGAAGACACGAGATTATTATAGAAAAAAGATAGGCCATTCCACTGTTTAAGAAATGTTATCCATAACCTGATTTCATCGCGGCACGCCTGTGTTAAGGAAATTAAGTCCTCTAGCGCGTGAGCCGAGGAGGCGAGTGAGAGGAGATGCGCGATGAACGGGCGGCCTTGTGGGATGATGCGCATGGCGAAGTTTAAGTGGCAGAGCAGGGACAGGAGTTCGCGTTTTGAACAATTTGAACTGTCTAGAAGGGTAGAAGAGACGAGGATTATCCTATCGATTTTTTCCTTGGGCAGGGAAGCTTGGAATTCATTTGGATTCAGTCAAATACCAAGGAATTCGATGGATGTGGCAGGACCCATTGTTTTTTCCTGGGCGATGGGAATTCCGAGCTCAGAAAAAACGTTTTGAACCGTAAGGATATGGGCCGCTGGAATGGCGTTGGGAGGCGAAATGATTAAAAAATCGTCTAGCAGGTGAATGAGGTGAGGAATTGCGTAATTGTTCGACAGAATCCAGCAGACCGCTTCTGATAACATGTCGAAAATTTTGGGGCTGCTTTTGCATCCAAACGTTAAGCGAACAGCGAAATAGAATTTCTCGTGCCAGCGCACCCCGAATAAGTGCCATGAATCAGGATGAATGGGCATCACTTTAAAAGCAGACGTGATGTCGATTTTTGCGAGCCAAGCACCCCGACCTACGATTTTTATCATTTCGATTGCATGATCTATATCATGGTATTTGAGAGAGAACTCGTCGAGTGGAATCAAGCTATTTATGCTTGGGAACAGGGAATTATGTGGAGCTGAGAGATCGATTATGAGGCGTTTCTTACCTGAAAATTTTCTCGTAGCCACTCCAATAGGGCTGATGCGAAAAATGTTGAATGGAGGGTTGTCAAAAGGGCCGATCATGAAACCTGACTCGACTTCTTTTCTAATCAGGTTGTTTACGGTGTCAGGCTCAGCGAGAGCAGATTGGAGATTATTACAGATGATGTTTTGGGAAAGCGTGCTTTCCACGCCAGGATTAAAACCATGTTTGAGACCAGATAGCAGATAATCAGTGAATTCGGCGTCCGGGTGGTTCGCAAGTTCAAAAGATAGGCGAGAAATATTCACAGGAGTCGATAAGTAATTTTTTGTTTTTTTATTATCCGCTTTAGACACGGGACATACAGGACGGGCATGAGCACCGCCACAAAAATTGCAGATGTGCAAATACCGACATCTTTGTCTGGTGCATATGCCAATATTAAAGTTATTGCAGGGCTGTCTGTTATCTGAAGATGATGTTCTGCGTCTGAAATCAGAATTGTATGGGTTGATGATTGCTGGTCTTGGAACATAGCTGGTGGATTTGACGGAGGCTGTGTCTGGGCAATGTGGAATGGAAGGGTTAATCTGTGGGCATGCGATGGTAGAATGAGCTACTGACCTGCAAACAGCGCATGAAACATTCCTGCAGCCGAGGAAAACTCTGCTGTGCAAGTCAGGGTCGAGTGCACCCCAGTAAGGGCACTGGTTCCACTGGGCGACCCTGACCGCGCATTTAGCAGAGAAGAGCTTGTGGTAGGTGTAGAAATGACCTCCCCCATAGGACAACGCGAGCTCAGCCATGAGCGATAGGTAGTCATTCAGTTCGCGTCGCCTATGGGGGAATGCTGAGCAAATAATTTCTGTGAAACGGCTGAAAGCAATAGCAAATTCGGAAAAAGAAAGTAAACGTGATGTATGAATGTTTTGTTTTTTTAACGTGACAGAAAAATCCCCGCAGTCTATCTGGCGGTTAGAGTCACCTACTGGAAGCTGAGAAAGAAGGTTAGCCAGATCTATGTCCGCACCTGCCAAGATCTGTGCTCGGATGTTGTGGGCCACTGGAGGTGGTTCCGCAGCGACTGCGTTTGATGGGACGGGCATCGGAGTTGCTGTGAACAGAGAATATTGTGATTTAGAATGTAGAAGAAGATTGTAGGGGAGAGAAGCTGGGGCTGCGACTGTTGGCAGAGGCAGCCTCACGCTTGAGTCGGCCTGTGGGGCTTGAGGAGGAAATTGGAGAGAAGAAAAAGAGGGAAATTGAGGGAAAGACTGAGATGTGTAGGCCTGCGATGCAAGCGGAGGCAGCCTCACGCTTGCTTGTGCTGCTGGAGCTGCAGGCCACTGAAAAAGGGGGGGGGGGGTTTGCGGCAATCGCAGGAAGGTGATGGGATGCTTGAGCCGCGGTGAAATGCTGCTCCGAAGAGGGAGGTGCACAATGCCTTGATGCTGCGGAATCTGGGACGCGGCCCAGGCTCGCTGAAGGCCCGGCACCATGGCCCGACACACGCAGAGCGCCGGACCTTGTGCGGGAGGGAGATGGTGGAGTTGGATGAGGCAATTTCTGGGCATCACGGGATTTAGTTTGCCTGTTGGATGCCTTGGAGGCTGGAGTGGACTTAGGTGAGAGGTTGGCTGATTGCAAGGTGACATACAGCTTGTATAAATCTGCCTTGTTCATTCTGCGTGACGGTTGCACATCAGAATTAATCAGCGCTTGCCTCAAACTCAAAACTGTCCACTTCCCAATAGGTGGAATCGTTGGCACGGCCGAATGATAGGAGGACGCCGGAGAGAGAACTGGGATTCTCTCCGGTGGAGGCGAGGGTAGACGTCGGCGTCTAGGTGAGCGGGAGGCTGATTGTGCTGACCGGCGGCCACGCGAAGAAGCCTGGGGTTCAGGTGTGATGTCGGGTAGAGGAGGAGTGGTCCTGGGGCCGGCAGTTGGCTGCGCGGGATCCGGAGAGAAGTCAGACTCGTCGACGGATGGGAAAAGCTGGAGCTGAGACATTGTAGCAAGACGTTCAAACCAAAATGCTGATGAACTGTCAGACGAACAGAGGTAAGTCTGCTGTATTTATACCTCTTGTCCTGATTGCATTGATTAACTGAATGCTCTCCACCTGAGCTAGTTAGGTTAATTATCTGCACCTGTTCCTCCCGAACCTTGTTTAATAAAACATCATTTAGTATTGCTGTGCATGAATAACACTGAAAATAGGGGCAAATGATCGCCTTTCGACGAAACCGACTGTAAAAAAGACAAAACCCAGCACGGAGGTTATCGCGGCCATGGTGATAGCTGTCCCTGTGCGCCACCTGATGGATAGCCTATTTTCTAATATGACTGCATAGCGGCTATACTGCAAAGAATGTCATGCGTCTGCTAAATGATTGAATGTATAAAATGTAAACAAAATAATAAAATAAGAAAAAATTAGTGTAGTAGCCACTGATCTATAATAGAGAATAGCCTATCATTAGCTTATATATTGCCTATAGATCGGTGGTAGCAGCCCAAAGGATGTCATGCGCTTGGCTACAGATGTAGAGGCATATACATTTTACATTTTAAAAACACAATGACGGCTGAAAAACAGACTTTATTAAATTTACTGTAGGGTTTTTTTAGTTTTTTTTAAATCTGTGCATAAATATTTCTGTGAAATACGCGTTAGGTTGCACAGAAGAAAGCCGATATATGACATATACTGATATAGCAGCAGAGGACTGTTATTTTGTTGAACGAACTGATGATGGAGTCACTTGCTCAGATTTTATTGACCAGTCGGCTGAAAGGGGCGTGTAATGACCACCCACATGTGGAAAACGAGTTTTTAAGTTGTGTTTCCGTTTTCTGTCCATGACCCGAAAAAAACGGAAATAGAGTCAAAATCTCATTTTTCCGTTTTTTTTTTACAAACGAAAAAATGGGAAACAACCGTTTTCTCGTTTCTGCGTATTTCATTTCAAATTGGAAAAACGTACATGGACCACACTTCCTGTTTAATTTCCCACTGGGAGTGGTTCAGAAAGCTCTGTACGTTCACAATGGAGCAGTTTGTTGTTTTATTTTGAACTTGCACTCAAATATAAGAAAATGCTTTTATAATAGAGATCACTGTTTTCCCACCATTCTGAAAACAAAACATTGAACAACTAAACACAATAACATGTAATTTACCTGAGGGTTCTGTCCAAATGTTTTATTTAATGTTATAAATTTTTTATAAATATCTAAAATGTTATAAATGCATGGCCTATATTTAAAAATAATTTTCATTTAAATGAATTTGTTGTTTTAAAGAAATGAATTGTTGAAATGAATTACTCAATTACATTTTAACAGTTGCTAGTCCCCACCTACTTATGTAATAATGTAATAGAGACAATCTTTATTTGAAGCATAACATTAGTTTCAATTACTCATTTTGATTGCAGCTGCCACAACATCTGTAACGAAGCAGGACGGAGGCAGAGATCCATATGCAAGCTTTTATTTACAGTGAGCATAGTCGTACAGGCTGGGTCGATCAGGGGCAAACAGGAACAGTAAGGAACAGGCAGAAACGTAGTCAGGGTACAGGCAGTAGATCGAGACAGGCGGATATCATTCACAGAACAGTATACAAGGCAAGGGTCAGGACAGGCAGCAACGGGTCAAAAAACAGGAACAGGCAAGATCAATCACAGGCAGACAGGATACAAGGAAACGCTCAGAATTGTCACAAGGAATCAAGACTTCGCGGTGAGGTGGTGTGTGTGAGTCTTTTATAGTCCTGGTAATGAGTATCAGCTGGGTGTGGTGATTAGTGTGGAGTGTGCATGGCTGTATGTGGCAACAGGTGATTGGTGGAGTGAGTGCATGTGATTGACAGGGAGGATTATGGGAAATGGAGTCCGGAGTGAACAGGAACGAGCAATGATCGTGACAACATCAGTGTTTATATCTGGACTATGAACTTTTATTACAATACTTTTGTTACTGCTGTTTGTGAAGCGGTTTCAGACATATTGCTTACCACTGCTCTGTTTGGCAGTGGCAGTGCAAAAGTTTAAATAGGCTATTCCGGTTTGATCATAGTTTAATAGATATAGCGGTATCGCTATCATTTATGAATAGGGTCACATATGAGTTTTACTTTGTTATTGCAATCTTGCATACATATTGGTCTATAACCTGTTTTTTGTATGTCATGTTTCTACAATACCTCAAAAGTAACCAGATGAACCTTATGATGATGATGTGCACTGAATATCTGAGTAAAATGCTGTCAGTCTTTTTTCTTACACTTGAAAGGCAATTTACACATACCTCTTGCACATGCATATCTAATTTATGCTTACAAACTATTAGTCATTTTATCTTCATAGGACTGAAATTGTGGTTAAAAGATTGTATTTTTCTTTAATCTTGGGTTGTTGTTTTTATTGGTATTGATCAAATTAACTTTTAACTGTTATTTAAGTTTGAGTTGAGTTTATTGTTCAAACCCTTTTATGTTCACTAAAGTGTTGATAGAAAGAAAAAGTCAGACTCTCTGAACATTTTAACATTTTTTTTTGTATGTAACAGGTGGTTATTTTATGCTATCCTGGGTTTACTTTAACTGGCCTACTCCTGTCTGGTGCCCAAACGATTTCATTTTAAACAAGTTATTACATTTTATTTAATTGCTTTTTGGGGTCAACAACAAACAGAAATAATCATATTTTTTCCCTTGTTCAACACTTAAAAATGTATGTCAATTATATTGCTTTCACTGTAAATTTTCTGATGCATCACAGATGATAACCCGAAACACCAAACTTTGATGAAATGTGTAAAAACATTTCCATCCATCTCAAGAAATAACTCGATTCCTATTTATCATTGAAAAGACTAAATATTTCATGATACACTAAGTGAAAACATTAATAAGGTATTAATGTCAGTATAATATATGAATAACAATAGTAATTTCTTTGCTGTTGTGATGTATATCTGAGTGAAACGGCTTCTGGAACAAGAACAAATGTAGGACAGGGCTTTATTTTGTCCATCAGGAATTGATTGGATGGTTGTGGTTTGCTATTGGTGGATCTCATGTGAGTGACAGGTTGCCCCGCCCTCACATCATCAGAGAGATGTTGCTGCAAGAAGGAAGGGAAGTTATTTTGATTCAAGATTACAAGCGCACATGAATTTAACAAAATAATGTGCATGGATAAATCATTTATAATAAATACTGTGATATTCAATAAAAAAACTTTTGAAAATTTGATTTCATGGTGACTTTAAGGAACTGTAATTCTGGACACAGTTTTCAGTCCCACGCATCACACAAACACAGAACCAGGAAACAGGAATCACATGAGTTCAGAGAAACTGAAACCAAAGTGTAGTTGAGCTTTTGTGAGTTTGTGTCTCTCTCTTCATGCAGTAAAATGGCAGAAGCCAGAATTTCAGTGGATCAGGATGAGTTCATGTGTTCAGTGTGTCTGGATCTCCTGAAGGATCCAGTGGCCATTCCCTGTGGACACAGTTACTGTAAGATCTGTATTACAGGCTTCTGGAATCAGGAGGATCAGATGAGAGTCTACAGCTGTCCTCAGTGCAGACAGACCTTCAGTCCAAGACCTGCTTTAGCTAAAAACACCATTCTGGCTGAAATGGTGGAGAAACTGAAGAAGACTAAACTTCCTGCTGACTGTTACACTGGAGCTGGAGATGTGCAGTGTGACGTCTGTACTGAAAGAAAACACAAAGCCGTCAAGTCCTGTCTGGTGTGTCTGAGCTCTTACTGTCAGAATCACCTTGAACAACATGAGAGTTTGTTTAAAGGAAAGAGACACAATCTGACTGAAGCCACTGGACGACTGCAGGAGATGATCTGCCCGAAACACGACAAGATCCTTGAGGTTTTCTGCCGCACTGATCAGAAGTGTATATGTGTGCTGTGTACGATGGATGAACATAAAAAACATGACACTGTATCAGCTGCAGCACAGAGGACAGAGAAACAGGTATGAACTTTTTAGTAGAGTCCATACTAAAAGTATGAACTCTTTTTGTAAAGTACATACTTTTTACTGTGTAGCAGAAGAATTGGGAAGTTTTGGGACATATTACTTTGTCATAATTGCAACAGTTAAAATACTCCACATTCAATTTAATTACATTCCCTACCGTATCAGAGAGAAGTGAATTAGAACGGTGATCTGCCAGTCTTGGGTCTTTCATTCAGAAAACGCTTCTCATGTTTCCATAATGATGCATTTGAAAGATAAAGACCCATAAAGTATCTTTACAAAAGTTCATAATTCTGTTGCAGATTAAATATTATGTGGATAACATTGAATAAACATCTTTCCCTTTCGAGGGAACTCGTGCTGCGTCTGATTTTGATTTTTGCGTCACTTTGGGAACGTCCCCAGTGTGATTACGTCTGATGCACGTCTGTCAACTAATCCAATGGCGAGTGTGAACGTCACAAGTGGGTGACGTCATGACCAGGAAAGGATAAATACACATCCGGTGAGATTGGCTTCAACTTTTCTGCTTCAGCAAAGCACTCTGTGTCGAACTGTCTCTGTCTATTTATTGTTTTCTGTCCTGATATTGTGCATCTCAACATATTATATATGGCGAACCAAGCATTTAAATCTTGTGCTCCTCCTTGCCCTCATTTCCTAATGGGTGGGGATACATGCAATTTATGTGTTATGTGTCTGGGAGTGGAGCATGCTTTTCAGCATTCGAGGGGGCTGAATGTGTGCACTGTGAAAAGCTTCCTTTGAGAAAAGTGTGCAGGCAAGTGTTCCTCATGGCTCTGGACCTCGCTGAGGCAGCGCGGAGAAAGATGTCATGGGGTTCACAGATGGATTCGTCAGCGGTGCTTGAGATGGGCATGAGTGCCCTTTCTCAGCATTCACCTGCCAGATCTGTCGCCCTCTCTGGTGTCGGAAGCCCGCCCAGGGAGAGGGCTCATCGCTTCAGCTCTCCAGCTCTGAGGAGGTGGAGGTGTTGAGCATCGATTTGGGTGAAGATGACTCGCCATCTCTTTCCTCAGAGTATGAGGAGCTTGTGGAGGTTTTAACTCATGCTGTGTCTAAGCTGAATATTGAATGGCCAGCCGAGAAACAGGACGCTCGTCCCAACAGCAAATTAAACGAGCGTTTCCTATCATCTAATAAATCACCTCCACCGAGGGGCCTTCCTTGAACTTAGCGAGATTTTCAGCCCTCGCGTCAAGCATTATTCAGATATAAGAGGGTTGAAAGAGTATGGCTATGGGGCGATGCCTGGGGATGAACAGACGCTCGTGAGCTATCTGTCCCTGGGCTCAGGTCAGGCTGGTGATGATTGCTATCTTGCAAGCATACCAAGCCTACCTCCTGAAGGATTTGGATGGTGGCGAGGGGATTGGCCCAGACACAGTTTACAAATGAGCCACAGATTTGTCTCTGAGAGCCACCAAGGAGACCGCCAGAGCAGTTGGGCAGTCCATGGCAACAGAGAGGCACCTGTGGCTCAATCTGTCCGATTTAAAAGACAAGGACTGGGCTTTTATCCTCGACGTCCTGCTTGCACCATCTGGCTGACATTGGTCGTTGACAGGTTTCAGGAAGCCAAGAAGCAAGCAGAGGCATTCAAAAAATATCTCCCACACCGCCATCCATCCTCTGGGGTTGCTTGGCGTGAACAAATCCAGCCGTACAGCTCCTCATACAGAGTGCAGCAGAAAGAGAGCATTTCCTCTTGTGCTCCACCTCAAAGACACGGTGGGCCGGGACGGCATTCTCAGCTCAAGCTCAGCTCAAGCCAAGGCAAAGAAGGCTGGGCAGAAGAAGTCGTGATGCCAGTGGTGTCGGACTTCTGGGGGCAGCCCCACACAAGGTGGAGCGGTGTTCACCTCAGTATACGGTGCCCGTCCAACGTCGTGGCCCTCAGGGGGCCGTTCTGCCATCCCCGCCACCCTTGGTGCTTCGGATCATAGCGGTTCCCAGCGAATTAGTGATGCAAAACTCAAAAGACAAACACAACGCTGCGTCACATTTGCATCCTCTGAGGATAAATTTACATGAAATATGTGCTGCCAATACATCAGAGGCCAGCCTTGAGAGGCTGGTTCCCTTAGTAGATTTTCTGGTAGAGTGGAAATATCTTCCAAATATCTCATATATCTCTATATCTGGCCCCACTCAGGCGGCAGGGTATATGCATTCTGAAATATATCGACGACTGGTTAATATTAGCAGTCGGAGGAGATGGTGGTTCGGCATCGAGATGTCATTCTCGCTCAAATTCAGAAATTGGGGTTGAGACTGAATGTCAAGAAAAGTGTGCTTACTCCACAACAGTGGACCACTTTTCTTGGTGTTGTATGGGATTCAGTGACAATGCGGGCATGTCTCTCACCTGTTCACATCACTGCTATTCTATCAGCCATAAAATAATTGAAGCTAGGCCAGTCACGCACTGTAAAATTGTTTCAGAGACTGTTGGGTCAGATGGCAGCAGCGGCCAACGTGATACCTTTTGGCCTGCTGTACATGACACCCTTACAGTGGTGGCTCAGGACCAAAGGGTTTTCCCCAAGGGGGAACCCACTTCATATGATCAAGATCATGCGGCCACGCCTTGATCATATGGAAGAAAAATCGGCTCCTGTCCCAGGGCCCTGTGTTAGGAGCTCAGTATCATCATGTTACTCTAACGACAGAAAGCTTCTCTCACAGGCTGGGGAGCGGTAATGGACCGCTCAGCTCAGGTTTTTTGGAGGAGTCATAAGCTCTCTTGGCACATAAATTGCCTGGAGATGGCAGTCTTCAATGCGTTGAAGTTCTTCTTTCTCAGACCTGAAGGCCATCATGTGCTTGTCAAGACAGACAATACATCGGTGGTCTCTTATATAAATCGACAGGGGGGAACGGGGTCGCGTCCACTATGCAAACTTGCACACCAGATCCTTCAGTGATCCCTGGGGAAGATGCTCTCCTTGAGTGCAATCTAGATTCCAGGGACCCAGAATATAGGAGTAGATATCCTGTTGAGGCAGGAGCTGAGGCCAAGGGGAATGAGGTGGTGAAGCTCATATGGGAGATTTATGGCCAAGCTGAAGTGGATCTGTTTGCATCTCAGGATACGACGCACTGTCCACTTTGACTGGATGCCATGGTACAGACGTGGCCGAAGCTGCGTTTGTATGCATTTCCCCCAGTTGTTCTGCTCCCGGGAGTTCCCGTGATGTTCACTCTTGCCATTAGACTAGTTGACAGACGTGCATCAGACACAATCACGTTGGGGGTGTTCCTAAAGCGACCTATCAGACGCAGCATCTTGTTCACTTTCTCAGGGAACTATGGTTACATACATAACCTGAGATGTTTCGTCAGGTTATCTAAACCTCTCTACTTAACCGTTGGTCTTGCACATCTGACATGTTTGTACTTTTTTAACACTTTTTATTAGGGCCCGAGCACCAATGGTGTGAGGACCCTATTGTAACTGCTCGGACAATTCTTCTTCTCCGAAATGAATCACATTTTTGAGGGCCTAAACATGCTCAAAAACTCATTAAATTTTGCACACGCATCAGAAGTGGTGAAAATTTACATCTGATAAGGGTTTTAGGATTGGGTGTGGCAAAATGGCTTGATAGCCCCACGTACAAAATTTCAATTAAATGCCCTTTGTGCTATGTTTCACATATAGGTATGAAATTCAGTAGAAACGTCTAACAGCCCAATACCGACAAAAAAGCCCCACAGTGACACACAGAGACCCACACACAGACACCCCCCACACCACACAGGGTGAAAATTTGTAAACCCAACAGGAAGTGAGATATTTTGAATTTTCTCTGCAAATTTTTTGCAGTTTTTGCCATTTCCACATGTTGTACTTTAATGAACTCCTCCTAGAGCTTTAATCAGATCAACATCATATTTGGTCAGTCTAATCTAAAGGCCTTTGTGACATCAAATTTTGAAGATCTTCAGTTTTCGCTAAAGGCCTTGTCTGTGGTGGCTTGACAAATTACGTTGTTTCGCCATGAAACAGGAAGCTGTTGTAACTCGGGCATACAATGTCCGATCTGCTCCAAACTTCATATGCTCTATTAGAGTCCTAGCCTGAAGACATGCTAATATTCAGTTACAGTCATAGCACCACCTGTGGGTAACAGGAAATGATGTTTTACACTGTGATTAACTTTTCATAGAGATTTAACCAGAAGCACATCATATATGGTCAGTCTAATCTTAAGGCCTTTGCGATGTTAAATTGCAAGGATCTTGAGTTTTCGTTGAAGGGTGTGTCCGTGGCGACTGACAAAGTCTGATGTTTCGCCACGAAAGGGGAATCACATTTTTGAGAGTCTAAACATGCTCGAAAACTCATGAAACCTTGCAGATGTGTCTGAAGTGGTGTGGTGTGATATAGGTTGTAAATTTGGGCATGATTGGGCAAAATGGATCAATAGCGCCACCTACAAAATTTCAACGAAGTGCCCCTGATGCTATGTTTCACGCACAAGTATGAAATTCAATCAACACATCTAACAGCCCAATACCTACAGAAAAAGTCTCTTGGAGCAAAATCTGAAAACCAACAGGAAGTCTGATATTTTGAATTAACTTTGCAAAATTTGTGCAATTTTTGCCATTTCTAGACATTGTACTTTAACAAACTCCTCCTAGAGCTTTAATCAGATCAATGGCATATTTGGTCAGTCTAATCTAAATGCCTTTGCGATGTAAATAGCAAAGATCTTGAGTTTTCATTGAAGTACGTGTCTGTGGCGGCCTGGCAAATTTCGATGTTTCACCATGAAACAGGAAGTTGTTGTAACTCAGGCATACAATGTCTGCCCCAAACTTCACGTTTTATTAGAGTCCTGGCCTGAAGACATGACAATACTTCTTGTAATATGACAATATTCAATTACAGTCATAGCACCACCTGTGGGTAACAGGAAATTACATGATTTACACTGTGACTAACTCCTCATAGACATTTAAACAGAACCACATCATATATGGTCAGTTTAATCTTGAGGCCTTAGTGAAGTTAAATTGCAAAGAAAGAGTTTTTGTTGAAGGGCGTGTCCGTGGCGGCTGGACAAATTCTTATGTTTTGCCATGAAAGCAATTATGTTGTAAGTCAGGCATACAATGTCTGATCTGCCCCAAACTTCACATATGTGATAAGAATTCTGGCCTGAAGATATCTATATGCCAATATTCAGTTAGTCAAAGCGCCAACTGCTGACAACAGGAAATTGCATGTTTTACATTGTAATTCACACCCAGAAACATTTGATCTTCAGTTCTTACATGATTGGTTGAAAAAGAACCACCTGACCATCAATGTAAAAAAAACTGAATGTATGTACTTTCATTCAACTTGAAAAAGTTGTTCTTATGCTGATTCTATTACCTTTGCAAATCAAGATCTTGTCACTACAAAGACTTATTAATATCTTGGTGTGTTACTTGATACACATCTTACATATCGGGATCACATTTCTAATTTAACAAAAAAACTGAATCAGAGACTTTGTGTATAACAAGATTAGATCATATCTTTCTTTTTCTGTTTCTGAAACTTATTTACATGCAATTGTGTTTTCAACAATGTCCTATTGTCTTCCAATCTGGTCTCTTACCACTAAAGAAATGACTGAACCAATAGCATGATTATACAATCGAGCTCTTAAAGGAATAGTTCACCCAAAAACGTGTCACCATATTTGATTTGGGCTCTAGAAATAGAGACAATATTCAGTGTAAGATTATCCCATGAACGAAGCCCACCAAATGAACACGACTCCACCTGCCAGTGGACCCGTATTGAGCTATAAAACATAGCCCATGGAGCTACATTGCTGAAAGGAGACGGCTTCCCCATGCCTATGCAAATTTTAAACTCATTTATTGTAGTAACAGTGCCAATCGACTGAGGAGACCCTTTTGTTCCACAAACTTAAGAGCAGATGTGTACTCTTATCAGGAAACTGAAGCTTCCGGACATATCTCAAGGTGCAAATCACAGCAGGCCCCCACAGAAACAATCACAGGACACCCCCCTCTTTCTTGACTATGAATTTCAAAGACATTCCAGAGTTTCCCTGGGAGACAATGAATTCACTCTTTTTGTTTTAAACAGACAGTCTCAGAAATACTACCAATAATATGAATTAATCACCAGCATGTTGCGTGTGTATATATATATATATATAAATATATATATTAATATATTGTGTGTTTTATATAACCTATGTTCTTTCTGTGTTCTGTGTTCTTTCCTGAGTTCTTTCTGTGTTTTTAAACATTTATTACAGGTAAATTCTTATTAAAGTCTACCTCAATTATAGGAAGTATGCTTTTTGGTATCTGTGTGAAGGATGAATAATTTCCAGTATTTTGTTGCAAAGTAGATTTCTGTAGGATGCATGACAGGTAAACTGAAAGTTGATTTCTTAAAGTGCTGAACAGGAGAGTTGGGCATAGGACCCACCCAAAACCACATCTGACTGGTGGAAACACTCAAAAGGGTGGATCTGACAGAACGGGGAAAAACCCATGTCATGCAGTTTAGCTTTGCTTTTTGCCTTAGGAAAAATCCTTTGTGTGTTTTTATGACTTAATTTGCATAATTTATGAAGTGTCAGATCTGAGTAAGTTTTTTCCAAAAGGTTTTAAAAATAGAGTAATGCATTTTACAGTAACGTAAAATACATTGTTAATTAAAACATTTGGAGAGGACTAAAACAAGACCAAATACTGCATAGTGGCAATACATTAACTCAGAGATACATCCTTAAACTTGAATATAAACATTTAGAGTAACTAACACAATTAAAAGTTGTAACTTATGCTTATAATAGGGAGACATGCATACACAAAAGGAATATATCATAAGGCCAGAACACACCAAGCCGACGCCAACGAACTAGTGGCGACGAAAGCAGACTGTGGGGTTGGCTCACGTTGGCAGCGTCTATGTCCAAAGTTGCCCTGACACACCAAACTGACGCTAAACAGCCGATGGCCAAGCAGCACGTCAGTTCTGCGCCTGCGTGAGATGCAATGCCTTTCCGAAACAGCAGGCGGCAGTAGCTGAACAGCCAATCAGAATGATCCAATGGCCCGACGGACCGACGAGCTCCAATGCCGATTTAACATGTCGAATTGGCCAAATAAAGGCAGACGAGGACCAACTTCAGCCGACAGTGCGGAACACACTGAGAAATCTTAGTCGGCCAACCGTCGGCTTAGTGTGTTCCTGCCTACATATATTCTGGAATGGTTAACTTATGAGTTAAATTCAGGGAGTTTCCCTATGTGTGTGTGTGTATTGGCGATCATCTAGGGGTTTTGTCCAGTGTGTGGCCACATTGCCCTTCGCTCACCATGGGGTGAACTAGGTGCTCTTTAAAGTTGTTTTAGGTGCCATGAGGATAAGGGAGGGTTTCTGCTTAGGAGCTCTGAAGTAGTAAAGGTGACAAAGAGGGATATTTGGCCCAGACATGTCGGAACCAATTCAAGAATTACACGAAGGGTTCAAGAGGCTAAAAGCTTTCTTAAATTCAAATGCTCGTTTGATGATCTTGATGCCGTCCAGATGCTACATGTTATACCTCTTCAAGAGCTCGCTCAAAACTCATCAACTACTCTGTATGATCCCTCGTTGAACTTCGCCGAAGAAAATCCTCTCAAAGTCCTTTGCTTCCAGCAACTCATTGAGACACAACTTGCACAGCAACGCATAATGCTGAGTTCAGACTGCACGATTTTATCCCCGATTTTGGCTCACCAACAGGTTTTGAGAAATCGCAGACAAATGCCCGAAATCACAGGCAAATCGGTGCTCATTCACGCGAGTGACAATCACGCAGTGTGAATGAGCAAAGACGCTATCTGAGAGAATCGCCGACGCCCGTGAGATATTTGGCATGCTAAATATCTGGAGTCTCATTTATAAAACTGTGCGTAGGATCCCTACTAAAAGTGTACGTACGCGCAAAAGCTAGATTCTGCGTACGCACAAAAAAAATCTGATTTATAAAACCATGCGTACGCCAGAACCTGCGTATAAATCCCAGTCAGCGGAAGATTGTGCGTACGTAGATCTCCACCCTGTCTCCTCCCCGAAATAACCATATATGGAGCTTACGACGCCTAGTTTTACTATGCATAACCTCATCTGCATATCATTTCCATACACGTTCCCAACCACGTGACACCATGGTTAACACCGTCAAAGGTACAAGACATTGGAAAATATTAGATATGGACTATAAATGCCATTTGTGCCACACATTATATTGATAAAGATCATCCAATATCCTCTTTGTGTTTTAGAATAAATATATCAAAATATCCATAAAAACAAAATTGTATAAAATACTTCAGATAAAAGTTTTAGGATAGAGTTGATTCATTCATTTCCACTGGCCAGATAGTATTTTAATAGTTTTAAACAATTCAAATCAAATTTATGCAGTTTTGCTGACGAGGTGAACATATCTTTTAGGAAGTTTATAGGCTATTTTTAGTGGAAACAGATCGGACTACTTATTTATTGCAGTGTAAATGCAATTGTCTGACTCGGTGTGTCACTGACAAAGTATTTTAAAAAGAAAACATGCAAATCTTACTGTTTTTCTCAAATTATATCCTTCAAATACAGTGGTAACTGTTTGAAGATCCTTCACACGACATCAACACCTCCTGCAGCTGTGGTTGTACAGTAAGATATTATAATTGGACCTATTCAAACTGGACAACGGACCGTTCGACCACCGAATCCAGCAGTGTCTTCCATAATATCTAAGTTAAGTGTGCATCACTGATCGTCATTCTCGAAAAAATATTTTGTCATAACATCTGCAGTTTAGTTTAAAGAGGAATTATTGTGCTTCCAGCGCTCCTCGCTGTCATAAAACAGCGTGTCACTGGAAAAGTGATCGAAAGTAGCACATCTACTATCTCAATTCATATCACTTCTGTCTCCAGAATGTGCGTACGCACAGCTCAAAGTTTGCTCAAAGGTGCGCACATTCTTCCGTCAAGTTTGTTTTTATAGATCACAACCTTTGCACAGGAACTGGCGTACGCACGCGCGCTTTATAAATGAGACCCCTGGACCTGTCGCCGATTCAAAATCCTGCAGTGTGTAAAGTGTTCTGACTGAAAACTGCATCGGCGATGACCGACAGCCAATGAGAGAGCAAATACAGAGCAGCGGGGAGTTCGGGGAGGAGTTATAGACCACAATATCAGCAAGCATGGCTTCATTCACATAAACATTACAATTCTATCAAACGGAAACAAAGCACAAACATTTGCTTGACCATCCGCAACAGCAGCACATTGAAAAGTTATGTATTTACCTCCAACTCTTGTTGCAGAACACACAACCAACCATTTCCTCCTCCATATTTTTCTTTTCTTTTCTTATATTCGCTGCAAATCAGCGCACAGGCAACTCGTATTGCAAGCTTCTTGCGGGCTACCGTTTTTAATAATAATAATAACTCCGGTCCTGCACGCGTGATATCGCGTTTGTTCTTTCTCACATCTCGCATGTGTTTGGTTGTGAAACGTAGTTTGCATGCCAGATAGAGTTGTCGGTGATTCTTCCTATTGTAAAGTCATGCAGTGTGAAACCTTCTATCGCCGATCCATCGTGCAGTTTGAACACACCAGCGACTGAATGCTGGCCAAGATAGTCATGCAGTGTGAAAAGAACAGTGACCCGACTGCTTTGAAAATCGTGCAGTCTGAACTCGGCTTAACCCACCAACCGACCCACGAGGCTTCCCTCCAGCAAAGGAAACTTTTATTCACCACCAAGTGCTGTCCCTCAGAATACAACAGCAACGACCTCCAGCAAATCAGCACCGAAGAGATTTCCTCCTGTAACTATGCCACAAAGGGAACACGCTGTCACAGTCACGCCTTCCCGGACTCCAGTTCCCATGATCCTCCTTGTCTGCACACCTGATCTCACTTCCCTCATCAGTCTTCCTGCCATTTTCGTGGATTCCCTGCACCTGCTGTCTTCGTCAGCACTCCCTTTAAGTTGGACTCACTCCCTGCCCTCCTTTGTCATTTCTATTGTTTAGCTTATGCGTGTGATGTTGTTTATCTGTTCCTTCGTGTAAATAAAGCCCTTATTATTGTGGATTTCTGTACTCGTCTCTACAGCACACGTCATAACAGAAGAACTGACCCAACCGCTGGAAATCTACAAGAAGTATGGGTATATAAATATTCCTTGTTCCTGGTTCTCCCGTGTCTCCCAAGCAAGCCTTAGCGGAGGATCACCTGTGTGGGTTTTGGCAGGACGGTCGCCCGCTGGAGAGGTATGTGGAGGAGTTTACTGAGCTTGCTTATTTGGTGAACTGGACAGATGCCCCGTTAAATGCTTGTTTTCTGGTGGGGCTGGACGAGGACACGATTCGTTTTAGTGAACCTGCGTGTTTTTTTTCCCTAGTCGAAGCAATTAGTCTGATTCTCTTCCTGAATGGTTCTGATTTTGTAATTGAAGAGGTTCAAGAAGAATCGTGTAGCCCTCATCCAGTCCCCACAGAAATACAAGTGGCCTGGCCAGTTCAACAATCACCAGTATCCTCCACCTGCTCCTCCAGTGGGCATTCACCTGGTGTCCTGCCTGACCCACACCCCAGGCCGGCCAACGAAAGATCCACTGCTAGGACCAGGAGGCCTAGAAAGAAGAAAAAGGCCGCCAAGCAATCTCAGTCCCCAGCGTTCTCTACCTCCGAGCCTGAGCCCTTGCTCCTAAAGACACCCCCTCCGGTACCAGTGGGGCTTTTAATTGAAAATGAGGGGATGGCCTGGACCCTGTTTTCAGACCCCTCTCCAGCCTTCCACGAGCCCACTCCAGCCTTCCACGAGCCCGCTCCAACCTTCGCCGTGCCCACTTTATCCCTCGCTGAACCCACGAACCCACGCCATGCCACGAGCCCTTCCAGCCCCCCCATAATCTCCCCCAAAAAAATGGGGGGTTGGGTTGGGTGGGCATGAACCCGTGGGTGGGAAATATGTGAGCGTCACACATCTGGGTGGGGCTCGGGAACCACCAGGACTGCCCACGGCTCCTGACCCGCCATGGCCGTCCACGCCTCCTGACCCGCCATGGCCACCCACAGCCCCTGACCCATCACGGCCGCCCAAGACTCCTGACCCGCCGTGACGGCCCGAGGTCCTAACAAGGACAGATTCAGATCACTTCACTGATACTGGATTTATATCTGTTTACTTGGTGATTTATGTGATGTTTCTCCTGTCATTGGTTTGTCCTTTAGCACCAGCTGAAGAAGACACAGAGGTGGTTCCAGCAGAGGATCCAGCAGAGAGAGAAAGATCTTCAGCAGCTGAGAGAGGCTGTGGAGTCTCATAAGGTGAGTCTGGAGAAGAAGAGAAGTTTGAGAAGTCTCAGTCAGGACTCACTGATGCCACTGTGTGATTGTGATGTGTGTCCTAACAGCGCTCTGCACAGACAGCAGTGGAGGACAGTGAGAGGATCTTCACTGAGCTCATCCGCTCCATTCAAAGAAGCCGCTCTGAGGCCACACTGCGGATCAGAGTTCAGGAAAAGACTGCAGTGAGTCGAGCTGAAGGACGACTGGAGCGACTGGAGCAGGAGATCAATGATCTGAGGAGGAGAGACGCTGAGCTGGAGCAGCTTTCACACACACAGGATCACATCCATTTCCTGCAGGTAAGGCTGGCCACACACTTGAAGATTTTAAGCCAGATTTGTACCCCTGTATGTGTGCGGCCCGATTTGATGCTTGTTGCAAATTATTTTTTGTCCCAAAAATCCTCTATGCTCCCCATCGAGATGGTGCATCCCCGATCTCAAATCGTAGAATCCGAGTAACCCGAGAAATTGTTCTAACAGAATATTCCATAGAATTCTGAATCAACACTCAGGACCCTAAATCAGAGGATCTTTCATTTTGGGTGCCATTCAGTCTAGAAACCCCTGCTAAGTACTTTATGGCAATGCATGCTTCCTAGCTAAGAAAGAACATTATCAACTTTGGGCAGTAAACCCAAGACTAATGGTCGAAAAGTCAACACATTGTGACTCACAGCTTGAGCCCCACCAAGATAACGCCAGAGGTTGTTTGATCCCGAAACATATATACAAACAGACGACTTCTGAGTGACACAGAGTTGAAATCCACAGGAAACCCCACAGATGGAATTTTAATCAAGCATCGTTCAACTGCAATTCTATATCATGTTTGCAACCAGGGGCGATTCTAGGATTTTGATTTTAGGGGGGCTCAGCCCCCAATAAGGGTATGATTAAAAAAATATTATTTGACTGACTGTTGCTCATTTGCAGACCTACTCCCGCACGACAAGAAAAAATTTTGTATATCCATCTACAATGAAATATAAATTATTTTAGTTTTTTAGCTTTTTAGCCTTTATAATCAACAATACGGTTGGATATTCATAAAGTCACCCCATGAAAATTGATGTCATTTTAAGTATTTTAACTAACCAGCTAATATTCATTAAGAATATAGACAAACCATGTATTAATGTAATTGTCTATTGGCAATATGATTAATCTGTTCTATATTTATTTCTATTTATTAAAAATAACAACATGAATTATCAATTTGCCACTTCTATAAATCAAGTACAAATCTAGTATAAATAGTATAAATCAAGAAAATCAAAAATCCCTTTACTCTACGCTTACTCTAATTTATGTATCATGACACTCCTCCTGATTCATTATTACTTAATACAAAACTATATTTATACAAAACAAAATAACTCCACATTCTCTCTCTGGGCCATCTAGTGCTTTCAGACAATGATGTGTGTCATTTCTGTGCATGGCTGCATAATGTAATGTCAAAATACATTATAATATGTCTGTAATTGTAAAAAGTAAATTAAAATAAATCATGATCTTTTTCTGAATCTAAAGTATGTTTTCATGGGTGTTAATCACTTCATTTTTGTAGGGATAAAAAACAACTATCACACAAGGGCTGAAGGTGAACGCAGCGAAACGTATTTGTATTGGATGAGAAACCGAGCCGTCCCGTGTGCTCCCTATGCTCAGCTCCAGTAACATTACATTTTGTAAACTGCAATGCATTTATGACAAAGAACTGCACCGATGCAGATGTAATATCATAGCATTAGCAATCTATCAATAAATGCACGCACACACGACACACACCTTGTGTTCTGATGTTCGCTCTGCTCGGCGCCCCTGCAGATTGAAAAATGCGCTAAATCCAAGCAGACTCAGATAAGGGGAGGAGCCGAAACTTGACGCAGCTTGCCGCCGTTTCAAATGAGTTTTTTTAATGGGGACTGAAGCGATCAAAAATTTATTAATCAAATTTTTTTTTTAGGGGGGCTGGGCAGAAGTTTAGGGGGGCTGAAGCCCCCCTAAAAAGGGCCTAGTGACGCCCCTGTTTGCAACCTATACATGTGGCCAGTTATGCTTAGATTACTCACAAATCATGTAATTATTATAACTTTCAAATGCTTGATTGGAAGAGCGAGTTGATTACTATGTGTGTGACTGATTTCTAATAATTCAAAGGATGGCATGAATGTAATTTGTGTAAAATGTATTACTTTATAGAAATGATATCTAAACTGTACTCTCTGTATTCTCTGATAAGATCAGGAAAGTTAAGAGACCAGGTGATAACATAATTTATAGTGAGAAGAGGAGAAAAGCCACCTATGAAACAAAGACGATACCTAATTGGTCAGAACTCCTCAAAGAGGTTGGACAAACACCTCAAAAACTTCAGGACTCGAACAAAGAATCAGACTGAGACAGAATAGAAGATCGAGGCCGATCAGATTTGGGAGATGTAAATGGGTTAATAACAAACCGCTTCATTCAAGCCATCTAACTACTCTAATCTCACTGTTGAGAGTCTCGTGTTCTAAGTTGAGTTTTGCCGCAAAGTTTATTCACCAACTTTACAGTCTTTAACCATCTCAAAACTTCAAACTTCAGCCATGAGGGAGACTCCATTCATCCGCCAGCACACCCATGTGATTGGCTTCCAGAGGAAACATCAATCAAGACACAAACAGACCTTCAGCAACTAACAAACCTGGGATCCCCCTTCTCCAAGCCAAAGAAGCTGACAAAGGGAATCCTTATTTAAAGACGAACGTTGAACTAAAGTATATATCTCCAGTAGCTGAACTGGTGCATTGATATAAAATCTAAAAAACCACCTAAGAAACGATAGAATGGTTAAACTTATGATTGACTGTTCATTCAGATCAGGTCTTATAAATTGCATATATTGATCATTTCACTCTCTTAAAACTCATTCTTTCCTTCTTTCTGCAACTCGTGTGAATGTGTGTGTGTGACTGTGTATGCATGCGTGTTTGTGTTAGATCCTATGTGTCAGAATAATCAAAGTCTCATTTATATTTTTAAGGAGGAGTGTCTTGTGTTATGTGCTTACGAATTTAATGTCTTAAACTTAAAAAAAAAAAGTTACCTTGCTAATAAATATTGTTTTCACTATAGTTTGGATATTCATATCTGCTACAGAGCTGATAATTATGGCCCGTTGAAATTAATGCTGGATGATTCATTTGTTCGGTCATAAAATAAGTGACTCTTTCAAAATTCCCTATAATTGAATTAAACTATTATAAAATAATCTATTTGCCATAATCCATGAATTTGGTAGTGAAGTCTTCAAACAGGAAGTCTGTATATTAGCAATGCTTCTGCATATTTACACTACAAAACCTGACCTTAGGATTGTGAGTCCCTGTGAATTTCATAGCCACTAATCCAGAGCTGCTAAGTCAAAGAAGGTCAAACTGCTCGTTGCCTTTGGACTGCTTTTCCTGATCAAATCTACTCAACCCTGCCATGTGACGCCATTGATGCACTTGATCTGTTACATTTTTGTTATTGATGGATGTTTGATCATCCAAGTGATTTGATCATCCAAGATTACATATAATGCAAGTGGCAAACTTATAGCTCTAACGTGATATAATGAATATGAGAAGAATGAATCTGATGCTGTGAAAGTGCTGGATTGAGGAGAGTTACTAAAGATCAACAAGAGCTGTAGTGCAGGTTATTGGCTGAAGTGTGGAGGTGATGAGCTATAATTTGTTTTCTGTAGAGTTTCCAGTCTCTCTCAGCTCCTCCTGAATCTACAGACGTAAATGATGATCCCATCAGTTCTCTCTCCGGTTTTGATGTTGTGAGAGAATCTGTCCTTCAGCTGAAAGACAAACTGGAGGATTTCTGCAAAGAGGAGCTGAAGAAGATCTCTGACAGAGGTAAAGTCCTGGAGATTCATCTGCTCTCAGAAATGATCCTCCATCATCTCATATCATGCGGAAGATCATATTAGAAATGTCTTAGGAACGGATGCAGGGATAATTTTCTCTTGACATGATAATCATACTCTTCATATCTGTTGATTTCCACAGTCACTTTCACCAACATTGTTCCCAGAACCAGGAACGACTTCCTACAATGTAAGTCACTAAGAAAACAGAGAAAATCACTGAGTGTGTTCATGTTCTTCCTGTAGAAGAAGAAAGAAAACATGGCAGAAATTGATCATGTAAATTAGCGCTTTTTCAACAGGGGCATTTGGAGAACATTGAGTGGCGCTGGAAGCAATATCTTCAAGAGTGGGGTGTTGAGGTGTTCTTGGGAAATGTTTGTTATGGGTGAAAGATTTATAAGACGAAACTTGTAATTGCAAAAGACAATTTCCCGTCTCCTCAATCGTCATACACCCCCTAATGCTGATTGGTTACATGTTTGTTGTTGGTGTCGGCCTGACTAACTAGCTAATAGTGTTTTTGAAATATGGTTTACCCAAGCTTTAACACTCATAAATATAATTTCTATTCTTGGCTCTTTTTCTTTTTTCTTTTGTTTTGGGGGAAACTAATGATAATGATCTGTTATGTGGCATTAAAACAGATAATTTGTGGTAGTAAAAAAGCTTTTCATGAGTTTTATGAAAGTAAGAAACTTAAAACTCTTCTGTAAAAATTCCACTATGGATTTATCCTAAACAGGATTTTGTAACGAGTCTTTATAACCTTTGGGGCAAAAGATAGAAATTTAAAGAAAGCTCAACATTATGATTTGCACAGGATATCAGACCGATGATTTATCAGACTGGATATCTGACTAATGTGTTTATCTCCATCAGATTCCCATCAGCTCTCTCTGGATCTGAACACAGTGAATAAACACCTCCGTCTGTCTGAGGGGAACAGAGTGATTACTAACACTGACACACTCCAACCATATCCTGATCATCCAGACAGATTTGATTTTTATCTTCAGGTGTTGTGTGTAGAGAGTGTGTGTGGACGCTGTTACTGGGAGATTGAGTGGAGTGGGAATAAAGTGCGTACTTCAGTGTCATATAAGAGCATCAGCAGGAAGGGACGGGGTAAAGAGTGTGTGTTTGGACGTAATGATCAGTCTTGGAGTTTGATCTGCTCTTCCTCCAGATACTCATTCATACACAATGACAAAGAGACTAAACTCCCTGTAAAGTCCATCAGCAGTAGAATAGGAGTGTTTGTGGATCACAGTGCAGGAACTCTGTCCTTCTACAGCGTCTCTGGAGACACAATGAGCCTCATCCTCACAATCCAGACCACATTCACTCAACCACTTTATCGTGGGTTTAGTGTTGGTACTGGATCATCATTGAAACTGTTGATGAATCAGAATAGATTGTAGAGAGATTATACCCATAATGCTTTGAGCTCATGATAAATCAATAACAGTGAGATAGATTCTCATTACATTATTATTACATTAATACTACAGCTGAACTTCTGTCAGTGAAATAACATATCAGAATAAATGTGTGTAATAATGAATCCTCATATAGACAGTGAGATCAGGAGCCTCATTTATAAAATGTTGCACAGAAACCATCCTAAATTTGATCTTACGATCATTTCTCAGATGTGTGTACGTGAGATTCATAAAATCTGTGCATAAGCATGCTTTATAAATGTTTTAAGGGTATTGTAATTAGACCCATGCATCCATATGTTTTGTCTGTGTCAGTGTGTCCCCTCACAGAACTTAAAATATACACTGCCCGGCCAAAAAAAAAAAAAAAGTTGTTGTTTTTATTTTAACAGTTAAATGGTAAATGGCCATATTCTAGGATGACAATGCCTATATTCATGAGGATTAAAACTGTGAAAAATTGTCAGGGAGTCAACTCAGTCACGCACTCAGACACCACCGTCATCAAACACCACGTTCACCAGATCACCTGACTACTGCTTCCCTCCACCTGTCAGCAATTAGCCCCAGCCCCATATATACTGCACTCCACCCGTTCACTCACTGTCTGGTCTCAACCTTACCTTGTTGTGTTCCTGCGGCAGAGAACTTGATCGAAGGGCGCCCTCCGAGCCGCTCTCTCTCCGGATCCACATCGCCAATCTGCCTCTGCCAGTCCCATGTCCCTTCCATCCAACTACTCGTGTGAGGCAGTTGAATGTAGCGTTTTTCTTCTGCAAGTATCACTGTACATTGAGATGCATTCTCATAAATTTAGCAATGAAAGAACTAAAGTGGCGTTCCTAATCTCACTGCTCAAAGGAAGTGCACTGCTCTGGGCACAGGCCATCTGGGATTGTCTGATTAACTCATTCGATGATTTCTCTTCTCACTTCCAAGAAGTTTTCAGCCTTGCCACAGGATCGCTCTCTGTGTTGGATCAACTCCGTCTTTGGCAAGGCAGTTATTCAGTCAGTGATTACACAACACAATTTCGCATTCTAGCAGCCTCATGCGAACATGTGTTTATAAAACGTATACAGTTGTATTTTTTACGAAAATGACCTATCGTTTTGAAAGACATGATGAAAGAAAGACATGAACATCTTGGATGACATGTGGGTGAGTAAATTATCAGGAAAATTTTATTTGAAAGTGGACGAATCCTTTAAAGTTAGGACTCAGAAGTGCCCATTCATGTGTGAAAATTATTCTTTGTGTCCTGTGAACCATTCTTTAACCCTGATGAATCTTGGCATTGTCATTTTGGAATATGGCCATGATACATATTCCAACATGGTTGTTTAAGAAATGAAAAGCTACACACTCCATCTGTTTATAGTTTATATAATAGTTTATATAATATATTTGAATAGTTAATACTTGAATTAAAAGATTTGTGTACTAACAATACTAAAAATGTAACTGATGCTCATATGCCACCCACACTGAATGATATAGACATCAATAATACACCTGGGATGACCTTTTAAAATGTTTGCATTTTACACATATAAATGTTAAAATCAGCGTGGCTAAGTTTGACACCTAATCTGTCATCCCTGTTACCCACATGTCAAGACCTGTTACTCTGGAAAGTAACAGGGTTGACAATTTAAAGCTAATTTGCTATTTGCTAGCTAACTGTCACGATCACCGTCTGCTCCTGTCAGTTCCGGACTACACTTCCCACAATCCTCCCTGTCAGTCACATGTTTACTCCACACCAATCACCTGTTGCCACATACAGCCTAGCACACTACACTGATCACCACACCCAGCTGCAGCTCATTACCAGGACTATAAAGGACTTACACACACACCACCTCACCGCAAAGTCTTGTTAACTGTTGTTGCAATTCCGAGTGTTCCCCTGTGTTTACTGTCTGCCTGTTTGTTGTTACTGTTCTTGCCTGTTCCCTGTTAACTGACCCGTTGCTGCCTGTCCTGACCCTTGCTTTGTATACCGACCTGTGAGTGATATCTGCCTGTATCTGGATTACGATTCTGTCTACCCTCTGTAGTACCTGTTTGCCCCTGCCTGTACGACCACGCTTGCCTGTAATAAAACGCTGCATTTGGATTCCCTGCCTGAGGCTCCCTGCATAACACTAACAGACCAGACCTCAAAAGCACATTTTGTACACTTTAAAAGGATATCACTTGTAGATAATGAATGTTACATTAAATAAATAAGTGTTTAAATGTATACTTCAAAAATTATCTCCAGTGTATGATTCTTGTGCTCACTCCTAGCAATTCTGCAACATGGCTATCAGTTCCTCAATACGTTCCTCTTCTAAAACAATTCTTGTCTAGAGTTGATCTCACCAAATCACTTGTACAACCTCTCTGAGTCCATCCATTACAGCATGTGTAAAGGAGTCCTCCTGGCTTGACAGTTAAAATAAAAAACTAGCTACTGGGAACAGGCAAACTCCAAAAAAATCTAAATCAACTGGTATAGCAATATAGCATTCATCAACAGTTCCTTACAAGAGATGCATTATAGCAATTATCAGCATACACATTGCAAGTTTTAACTGTCAAAGATTTGGTATCACGTTTTAATTATATCGTTTAACATCAGCTCAATGGACTAAGCAGATTATATGATACAGAATTTCAATGCCAAACCAATCCAATAATAAACTGTAAGGCTTGATTTTCCTGCTAAATGAAAACTGAGATCAAGCATGCCTTAAATAAGTTGCAGTTTTCGTAAATGTATTAAAACTATGCTTTTTTAACGAGTAAGCAGAGTGCGACCGACTTAAAGGTAGACATTAACCCTGCAGCCAATGTTTAAGATCAGAACTGACGAGTTTGTGTCCGGGAAGAGCAGGGGCGCCGTTGGCACGGGGGACAGGGGGGTCAGGACCCCCGCGGTTTTGAAAAGATAGAAGTCGACCCCCGCACTTTTGATAAGGGCTGCTTCAGTCACACTATATCACCTTTTAGCTTAGGATATTTTCTTTCAAATTAGACCATTTTCACGTTTCTGTGAACTTTCGTTAGTAAATAATCAGCTGTTTTGTCGCGGATGTGAACAGGAAATGCGCTCTCAAATGGAGAAAAACACACGATCTCCAAACCATCGATCAAAGCGTGCTAATGTTTTAGGACAGGTCGATGGTATATAAATCAGGCCCGAACGTTAGCGTTTGTCAATCAAGCCAAACCGTCCATTCAGAAACTGAGAAATTTGACACTTTAACCCAGCTAACACACGACGTAACAGTTACGTAATGTATTCGTACTTTTTGGTAATGTCATGACTTACTAACTGACAACGTAACTACGACGTTGTTATGATATAGACACGGAGGCAGAGATAAAAGCAATCCAGGTGAGTTTATTGGAACAATATGTGGAACACAGAGTGGTAATGGCTGTTATCAGGTTCTTGAGAGATGAATATAAAGTAATACTGTCCTTGTGTGGTTTGTGGATCCAGGAGTTGAGCTGAGATGGAGGGAGACGTTGGAGACACTCACACACACAGATGGGTAAGCACACGAAGGGACCAGGAGACGAAGGAGATGAAGGAGATCGCTGGAGCAGGTAAGTATGTTGAAGGGGAGTCCTTAAGGTAAGCATATACATGGCGTAGTGCAAACGAGACCGGACAGTGAGTGTGTGTGAGAGTGGTGGCTTTGTAGTGCTGGTGATTGCAGAGTGAATGAGGTGCAGGTGGCGGTGATTAATAAGCTGGTGATTGGGTGCGTGGGTACTGTGGTGAGGTGGAGCCTGGCGTGTCTGTGACAGTACCCCCCTCCCACGGCCCGCTCCTGAGGGCCGCGGACCCCGACGTCGTGGTGGTCTTCCCCTGGGTCGTGGGGCAGGTCTGTCTGGATGGTTGGTATGGAAGTTCTGTAACAGAAGAGGATCAAGGATATCGTTCCTGGGAATCCATGAGCGTTCCTCGGGACCATAGTCCTCCCAGTCCACGAGGTATTCGAGTTTACCACCACGGCGCCGGGAATCCAAGATCTCGTGGACCACGTAGGCTGTGCCGTCTTCTAGGAGAAGTGGAAGGGGGCTCGGCGGCTGCCACGTCCAGGCTCTGTGGAGGGAACAACAGAAGGGTGGTGAGGTTTAAGTAGAGACACGTGAAATGTAGGATGGATTCTACTATACTGTGCCGGGAGTTGGAGACGATAGGTGACGGGGTTGATCTGCCGAAGGATGGTGAACGGGCCAATGAAGCGGGGACTCAGCTTTTTGCAGGGCAGACGCATCCTGATGTCCCGGGTGGACAGCCAGACCTTCTGCCCCGGCTGGTAGACAGGAGCCTCGGAGCGTCGAAGGTCGGCTGCCATCTTGCGTCTGCGCAGGGCCCTCTGCAGCTGGTGGTGAGCTGAGTCCCACACCCTCTCGCTCTCCCGGAACCAGTAGTCGACTGCCGGAACGTTGGAGGGTTCCCCGTCCCAGGGGAACATCGGGGGTTGGTAGCCGAGTACGCACTGGAAGGGTGTTAGTCCCGTGGAGGCTTGGCGGAGAGAGTTTTGTGCGTACTCGGCCCAACCCAGGTACTGGTTCCAGGAGTTCTGGTGGCCGTGACAGAAGGTACGCAGGAAGCGGCCGATCTCCTGGATCTTCCGTTCCGTCTGCCCGTTCGACTGAGGATGGTATCCAGACGATAGGCTGACGGTCACACCCAGGAGGGAGAAGAAGGCTTTCCAGACGTGTGAGACAAACTGGGGTCCTCTGTCGGAGACGATGTCTTCAGGTAATCCATAATAGCGAAAAACATGATTAAACATTAGTTCTGCGGTGGCCATGGCGGTAGGTAGACCCTCCAGGGGTATCAGACGGCAGGACTTTGAGAAGCGGTCCACCACCACCAGGATGCATGTGTGACCGTCAGACTCGGGGAGATCGGTGACGAAGTCCACTCCCAGGTGTGACCAGGGTCTCTCAGGAACGGGCAGAGGAAAGAGCTTGCCGGTGGGAAGATGGCGTGGGCTCTTGGAGATGGCACACTCCCTGCAGCCCTGCACGTACCTCCTGACGTCGTTGGCCATGTTGGGCCACCAGAAGCGTTGTTTGAGCAACGAGAGGGTCTCCTTGACCCCCGGGTGACCAGTGCCAAGTGAAGAGTGAACGTTGTGCAGGAGTGGAGTGCGACGTGTCCGTGTGATGTACTGCAAGCCCGGTGGGCAACCCGGCGGAGTGCGTGTGGAGGCATTGGCGGAGGGAATGGTTTCTTCGGACCACTGGATGGGGCTCACGAAGATGGACTCCGGCAGAATAGTATCAGGTTTTTCGGGCTTTTCCTCAGGAGCATAGAGGCGAGATAAGGCGTCAGCCTTCGTATTCTTTGAACCAGGACGGTAGGAGATGGAGAAGTTGAATCTAGAGAAGAACATAGCCCAGCGAGCTTGGCGAGGATTGAGTCTCTTTGCGGCCTTCAGATATTCGAGATTCTTGTGATCAGTGAGGACTTGAAATGGGTGAGTAGCTCCCTCCAACCAATGCCTCCACTCCTCAAGGGCAAGCTTGACGGCCAGGAGTTCGCGGTCACCGATGTCGTAGTTGACCTCCGCCGGGTTGAGCTTGCGGGAGAAGAAGGCGCATGGATGGAGTCTACTTGGTGTCCCCTGCTGCTGTGAAAGGACCGCTCCCACTCCGGTGGTAGATGCGTCCACCTCTACTATGAACGGGAGGTCCGGGTTAGGGTGGACGAGGAGGGGAGCGGTGGTGAAGGCCTTCTTCAGGGTCTCAAAGGCGTCGGTGGCTAATGGAGACCAGGACAGAGACTTGGGCTGGTGACGGAGGAGGTTGGTGAGTGGACTGACGATTGTGCTGTAGTTTTTGATGAACCGGCGATAGAAATTGGAGAAACCTAGGAATCTTTGGAGTTCTTTGATGGTGGTAGGAGTGGGCCAGGACTGTATGGCGGAGACCTTCCCCTCGTCCATCCGGATGCCACTGTGATCAATCACGTACCCCAGGAACTGGACGGAGGGTTGGTGGAATGAGCATTTTTCAGCCTTGAGGAAGAGATGGAACTGCCGTAAGCGCTGGAGGACCTCCGCAACGTGGTGGCGATGTTCGGCCAAGCTCCGGGAGTAGATGAGGATGTCATCTATATAAACCAGAACGGACTTATGGAGAAACTCCCGGAGCACCTCGTGGATGAAATCCTGGAATACGGAGGGGGCGTTGACCAGGCCATACGGCATCACGAGGTACTCGTAGTGTCCAGTGGGCGTGACGAAGGCGGTCTTCCACTCGTCCCCCTCACGTATCCGGATGAGGTTATACGCGCTGCGGAGGTCCAACTTGGTGAACACAGTGGCACCGCGGAGATGTTCCAGGGCCGCTGGGACGAGGGGAAGTGGGTATCGGAACTTGATGGTGATCTTGTTGAGTGCACGGTAATCGATGCATGGCCTCAAGCCTCCGTCCTTCTTTGCCACGAAGAAGAAGCTTGAAGCAGCAGGGGAAGTAGACGGGCGGATGTAACCTTGTTCGAGTGCCTCCTTGATGTATTCCTCCATGGCCTTCTCCTCCGGTATGGACAGGGGGTATATGCGTCCCCTGGGCACTGGTTCACCCGGCAGCAGATCGATGGCGCAGTCCCATGGCCGGTGTGGAGGAAGCTTGGAGGCGCGTTGCGGGCAGAAGACGTCGCTGAAGGGGGCGTAGTCAGGGGGAACATCCACCGAGCGCTTCTCAACAGGGCTCTCGATGGACGTGGCATTCACGAGAAGAGACTTGGAGAGTGGAGGTTTTGGAACAGGAAGCGTTGGGAAGCAGTCTGGGAAGCAGTGATCGCCCCACTTCAGGACTTCGCCCGTGCGCCAGGAGATGTTGGGGTTGTGTTGTTCCAGCCACGGGCGCCCTAGAACCACGTCAGCGGTGGATTCCTCCAGAACCAGCAAATGGATGTGTTCAGTGTGCAGGATACCGATGCTGAGTTGTAGTGGACCCACGCAGTGACGGATGTGTCTGCGGCTTAGGGGTTTGCCCGTGATGGAGTGGATTTGATAGCTCGTCGGTGAAGGAGAGATCTTAAGGTTGAGTTGTCTACAGAGGGTGCCTGAGATGAAGTTTCCGGCTGACCCTGAATCAAGGAGCGCCACCACTGGAACAGAGATGTTAGCAGCAGTAAGAGTTACAGTTGTAGTGAGTGGTTTCATTTTCTGAATGGAGGGAAATATTGCACTCACCACGGGTCGAGGAGGACGGATTGGGCATGTGGAGAGATTATGCCCCATTGTTCCGCAATAGAGACAGAGATTCAGGGCCAGCCTTCTTTGTCTTTCGTTGGGGGTGAGACGAGAGTGATCAATTTGCATGGGTTCGTTGGCTGGTTCTGGGGAGCTGACGGGTTCGGACCGACGGAGGAGGTTAGTGGTGGATGACTGGCCCTGGTGTTCTTGAATGCACGACTGCATACGGGACCCCACGCGGATGGCGAGTTGGATGAAGCGTTCTAATCCCATGGAGTCCTCGTATGCAGCGAGATGCAGCCGCACGGAGGGTTCCAGCCCCTGACGGAACGTGGTGATGAGGGCTTGCTCGTTCCATCCGCTGGTGGCGGCTAGCGTTCGAAACTGCAAGGCATATTCGTTAACAGATAGGTTTCTTTGCTTTAGATTATAAAGTTTCTCACCAGTCGAGGAATCAGTCAGAGGTTTCCCGAATACTTCCCGGAAGTGGGAGACGAACGCCGAATAGGATTGGACGACTGGGCCTTTCTGGGTCCACAACGAATCTGCCCATTGCAGAGCCTTCCCTTGCAGTTGTGAAATAATGAACGCTATTTTAGCCGTGTCAGTGGTGTAGAAAGTGCGGCTGCATCTCCAGGACCAGCTCACATTGGAGAAGAAATCCGCTGCATTCCTCCGCCGATCCAGAGTAGGGCGCCGGTTTGGCCATGGGACTGGCGGTGAATGCAGGTGAAGGAGTGGTGCTGGTGGGTGCGGAGACAGCCGTGTTGTGGGATGACGATGTTGAGGGCTGTGGTGTGAGTGCTCGACGCAGCACGTCCACGAGTTCCTGGAATGGATCGTTTGTCATCATGCCGTTAGTTGTTATGGTCCGGTCTTCTGTTATGATATAGACACGGAGGCAGAGATAAAAGCAATCCAGGTGAGTTTATTGGAACAATATGTGGAACACAGAGTGGTAATGGCTGTTATCAGGTTCTTGAGAGATGAATATAAAGTAATACTGTCCTTGTGTGGTTTGTGGATCCAGGAGTTGAGCTGAGATGGAGGGAGACGTTGGAGACACTCACACACACAGATGGGTAAGCACACGAAGGGACCAGGAGACGAAGGAGATGAAGGAGATCGCTGGAGCAGGTAAGTATGTTGAAGGGGAGTCCTTAAGGTAAGCATATACATGGCGTAGTGCAAACGAGACCGGACAGTGAGTGTGTGTGAGAGTGGTGGCTTTGTAGTGCTGGTGATTGCAGAGTGAATGAGGTGCAGGTGGCGGTGATTAATAAGCTGGTGATTGGGTGCGTGGGTACTGTGGTGAGGTGGAGCCTGGCGTGTCTGTGACAGACGTCGCATGCCAGTAATTTCATTACCTTCAGATTACCATCTTACAACGTCGTCAGTACGTTCTCCTAACGTTATAAGATTACCCAGAACGTTCCAGATACGTCCTTTATTCGTAATATATTGGTAATTCCATGACTTACTAGTAACGTAACTACAACGTTGTATGCCCGTAATAATATTACCATCAAATTACCATATCACAACGTCGTCAGTACGTTCTCCAAACGTTACAAGATTACCAAGGACGTTCCAGATACGTCCTCTATTCGTAATATAATGGTCATTCCATGACTTACTGGCAACGTAGCAGCAACGTCATGTGCTCGTAATTTCATTACCATCTTTTACACATTCTTTATATGTTATTATTACCAGAATTTGCAATATAAAACGTGTAATTAAATGTCAGACACAAGACTGAAATGTCCCCTTAAGAAAAAAAATGTTTCTTTTCACCAAATCAGAGTATGGATGACTTTGGTTTTTATATATAATGACGTGACATACAGCGCGTGCCTCCACAAATGTAGTGCGCGTGCCCACAGTATGTTGATAAGAGTGTAAAGTTAATGTTTCTGAGAGAAGAATATTTTCCGAGGTGACAACGAATAAATGGCTTTTATAAAAATGTATAAAGTTAACTTTGGAAAGACACAAAACCTTTTTTTATTGTTATGTTTACGTTAGTGCAGGTGGCCGTTAGAGTTGCCATGGCAACCGGGAAAACATTCAAGCTGCTGGAGAGGACAGCGTCGACGTTTCTCCATGTTTCTCGTCAGTTTTATAGCAATAAAGTTCAACAACTGCGTCAGATTGGTTAAGTAACATTACCCACAGTCTACTTTAAGTACTTTTGTTAATATTTTTACCTTTGTGATTTCCTTGATCGTCTGAAATATATGTTATGCAAAATGTTACGTTAGCATAGCATATGTTTTTAATGATACTGAGAGCAAAACCTCTAGAATGCTTTTATTTTATGTTTCGCTGTAGGCTATATGTTTTTATTTATAGCTTGAGTGTATTTCATTATTTTTATTTGGAGTTTTGTTCATGTTCTGTGTGTTTTTCAAAATAAATGAATTGAATTCATTTCGAGTCTGCATTCATCGTTCACAGCTGTTGGAATAGCCTTTACATTAGTTTGGGCAAATGAGGACATAAATTAGGTTAAACTACTGCATGTCCGCCCATATAAAAATAAATAAATATAAGAATTACCAACTGATGACCAACACACAACTATTAATACACAACGTTGCCACGACGTCGCAGTTACTAACTGGCAACGTCACAAAGTTACGTTGTGGTGACGTATAGGCACCTTTCACTTTTCCGGTTGCCACGAAGTAACTAGTTACGTCGCCACGACGAAAGTTTGGTCACCAAATTACGTTGCAGTTACGTAACAGTCACGTATTTTGGTTAGCTGGGAAGGTAAGGAGGCTGATCTCTCAGGTTGACGGGCGAACTGGCTTGACTGACGTTTTCATGAGGATTTATAGTTTATGGACTGTTTTGATTTCGGTAATTACATCTAAAGGCAAAAGCATTTATGGCATCCATAAAAGAGATATCTGAAATAGAAACGAAAGTGATATTGCCTCATCCAGTGGAGGACGCACGAGAGGAGTACGTTTCATTGGTATGTGTATACTGTAATACTGCATTTACAATGCTTATCAGTGGCGTGCACTTTGATCGTGCAAGTAAAAGTGCCTTTTGCGGTCGCATCGCGGTGCTCATTTCATACTTCATTTCCCGCGTTCCGTTCAGTCTCGCGCAAGCCTTTCAGAGAAACTCCTTTCCCCATGAGCGCGGAAAGACCATGGGAAAGACGCGTTCGGTGCATGCATATGTGCACCGCCCGTTGTCATAACAACGCCCCCCATTGAAACTATAAGGTAGGGTGACCAGACGTCCCCGTTTTCCGGGTACTTTCCGCTTTATAGCTCGTTCAAAATAATCCGCAAATACATTGCAGAAAAGCACGACCAACACACACCAGCCTGTTGGTTATCGGAGCAATCATGTTGTAATTAAATTCACCAACAGAGGGGGCCGTGCAGCTACACTGTCACTGCTACACTTGGTTGAACACGCACGCGCGCCGCTACTTCCAGTGCCCAAGGAAGTCGACCGGAAGTTGAAGTCGGCCGGGTGCCGCCATCTTGTAGCAGAACTTCACTTGCGTTAGCATCCCCATTGACTCCCATTCATTTTGGCGTCACTTTGACAGTGAATAACTTTACATCTGAGGCGTTTAAAGACTCCATTTGTCCATTATTTATTTCCAAAGATACACGACAATGTATAAAGGGCTCCATTACCTTCTATGTTACATTATGGCCCCATAGAAACAGTTTTTGTAAAAATAAGCTAACGATTGCGTCATAACCACTCGACTCTCTGTCGCACAGTAGAGAAATAACCGTACAGACAGGAAGAGAAGCTCGCAGGCATTCGGGGAGATTATCTTAATATGGCGTACTGGCGTTATATTTTAAAATACTATACAAAATAATTAATCAGAATACTTACTCCTGCTCACTCACGCCAAAGAACTCCCCGCTCAAGCTCGCCGTCTCTGCAAGATTAACGATGGCAGTTTTCACGCACAGCTACTAGAAGATTTACATCTGTCAGACAGGTTGCGGACGTCATCAAGCTTAGTGTGAGTCTGCGCATCAGAAAGGGAAGTGCTAAAAATCGCTAAAAATGGGCTTCACTTGACTCAATTGAGTTCCAATGGGGTCGCTGTGTCCATTTCTTTTACTGTCTATGGCTACTTCACGAAGAACGTAACCTGGACCAGAGCAGAGCGCCATTATCATAATTTATCAAAAGAAACATCGTTATTGGTTTCAACAGGGGCGTCACTAGGCCCTTTTTAGGGGGGCTTCAGCCCCCCTAAACTTCTGCCCAGCCCCCCTAAAAAAATAATTTGATTAATAAATTTTTGATCGCTTCAGTCCCCTTTAAAAAAACTCATTTGAAACGGCGGCAAGCTGCGTCAAGTTTCGGCTCCTCCCCTTATCTGAGTCTGCTTGGATTTAGCGCATTTTTCAATCTGCAGGGGCGCCGAGCAGAGCGAACATCAGAAAGCACAAGGTGTGTGTCGTGTGTGCGTGCATTTATTGATAGATTGCTAATGCTATGATATTACATCTGCATCGGTGCAGTTTTTTGTCATAAATGCATTGCAGTTTACATAATGTAATGTTACTGGAGCATTGGGAGCACACGGGACGGCTCGGTTTCTCATCCAATACAAATACGTTTCGCTGCGTTTTTTATGTGATTAACACCCATGAAAACATACTTTAGATTCAGAAAACGATCATGATTTATTTTAATTTACTTTTTACAACTACAGACATATTATAATGTATTTTGACATTACATTATGCAGCCATGCACAGAAATGACACATCATTGTCTGAAAGCACTAGATGGCCCACAGAGAGAATGTGGAGTTATTTTGTTTTGTATTATTAAATATAGTTTTGTATTAAGTAATAATGAATCAGGAGGAGTGTCATGATACATAAATTAGAGTAAGCATAGAGTAAAGGGATTTTTGATTTTCTTGATTTATACTATTTATACTAGATTTGTACTTAATTTATAGAAGTGGCAAATTTATAATTCATGTTGTTATTTTTAAAAAATAGAAATAAATATAGAACAGATTAATCATATTGCCAATAGACAATTACATTAATACATGGTTTGTCTATATTCTTAATGAACATTAGCTGGTTAGTTAAAATACTTAAAATGACATCAATTTTCATGGGGTGACTTTATGAATATCCAACCGTATTGTTGATTATAAAGGCTAAAAAGCTAAAAAACTAAAATAATTTATATTTCATTGTAGATGGATACAACATTTTTTCTTGTCGTGCGGGAGTAGGTCTGCAAATGAGCAACAGTCAGTCAAATAATATTTTTGTAATCATACCCTTATTGGGGGCTGAGCCCCCCTAAAATCAAAATCCTAGAATCGCCCCTGGGTTTCAACTTTTAAGGTAGTAACATACTAACTATTCATGTTAAATTAAAGTAATGCGGTTTTGTGTTTTATAACAAGGCTTCAACAGGGTGCTGGATTGTTTTGGACAATTTAAACGTCCTCAGTCACAAAGCAGCAATTTCCACACACGTCTTAACTGCATCAGGAGGTGAAGGTACACTCAGATATGAATAAATAAAACAATTATAATAAAATAATAATACACTTGCAACTTACTTAGTGCTTAAAATGAGTCTAAAATGCAAAATAATAGTTAAACTTTTAAAAAGTTGTAATTTCTGTACAGCTCATGAAAATGAAAATATTAAATTCAATAATAAATGTTAAAAATATTTGTTAAATGCCATTTTATTTATCTTATCTCATATTTATGTTGTTTTAATTTTGTAATGTGATTTTTCAAAATAGTGTAATACTTTTTTTAGTTAGGCCTGGTTAGTAGTGTAATAGTTTTTTGGTGAATTGTATTAAAACCAGACCAAAAATCCTAATAATAAAATTAATTCATAATTATTATAAATGTAATGATATAGGGAACCCATATTTACCTTTCAAGTTATCTGTACTTAAACATTTAAGTTAATTCAATGAAAAGACCACATTAGGTCAACTCAATTAAATTGAGTTGTCAATTACCCCATTACTCAATTGAACTGAGGGAATCACTTTCCTCAAATCATTTGAGTAGTCTCAACTTATTAGGGTTTACAGTGAACAATTAAAAAACAAAAACCTTCCAAAATGTATTGTCCCCGTTTTTTATTAATAGTTAATAACAAATGAGATTTTGGTGATATTTTGACCACTCAAATAGGAAATGTCCCCGGTTTCCATTTCAGAAATCTGGTCACCTTACTATAAGGTAATCAGAATAATCAAATATCCAGGGGCGGATCTACCGGGGTGGCAACTGCCACCTTAAGAAAAAGCTTTGCCACCCCATCTGCCACCCCCAAATTATTACAGAATAAAATATAAATGTTAGCAGTGTTTCAAGTACTGCTTTTCAGCAGCAGCGCTTCAATGTGATGACCTAAAAAAAGTCAGCGTAACGCAAAATAATGGCAAGAAAACACGTCTTTCAATAAACTGCATGATGGTTGCACGCGCACACAGCGCGCCCAGTGTAGTCAGCTTCATTAACAATTGACTCTTATGATCCGGTTCTTTGGGAGTCAAAAACAGCGCAGCCAAGTTCACTTACGATTTTTTCCCCTATTTGTTCGTGAATTGGAAAATTACTGCTTCTCGGCTCACTCAGAAGTCCTGTGAGAAATGTAATTCCACCCACATATGTCTGAGATTCATTTTCGTAATTTTTTGGCGAGCTGATTCTGATGCTCCACTTTCATCATGGATAAAGGTCTTTTAGTCATCCGAGGAAAAAATAACATGAACTCAATAAGAAGATCCCGATTACAGAAAATAATTGCAGAGTTAGGTAAGAATCTAAATGTATTTTAGCTTTTCTCGAATACTAACACATTATAAGTGATTAAATTGACCGTTTCCCAAAGTTCTCTTTAACAATGACAACATTTGGTAGCAAAACTGATGACACTCCAGTCAAAATTTGAGAGAGAGAGCTGAATGAATAATTTACAGGGGTTTTAAACTTACACAGTAGCTTTTTAGATGAGGGATATTTCACTATTCTATGTACAGTAAACTGTAGCACGTTGTACAAACTCAATGTTGTGATGTGATGTGTCAGCTTTCTCTTTGTAGCCATTTGTTACGTGTTCTGTATTTTTGCAGAACTGAGAAATGATGACTGCCTAGGGATATAGTCTAGTGTCAGAAGACCAATACACTGCTATAGTACTGTATACTGTAATGAAATTTGGCCAAATATACAGAGGATGCTGAATTTACTTTTACTGTAGTTGACAGTATACTGTATTGTGGTGCATACCAAGATCAAGATCAATTTATAATAGTAAAATGAAAGAAAAAAAAAAAGTCCCTCCAAAAGTTAATTGCTGTATTTTACTGTATCTGCATCTGTAAATGTATAATTGTATAGTGTAGACATTGAGCTGCAATATAATTCCTGAATCCCAGTAAGAGGTATTTTTGTTACAGTGTTATATGAATTGATCTCACTAGTGTTCACTGGGCAGTGCAGTAATCTGTGTATTTGTTATGTTTTGTGTGTCATCTGTTGCCAAAGTTTGATTTTGTCACAAGAATAAGTTTTTGACTAGAACATTTTATTTTGACCTGGAAGTTTGAGGTTTGTACAAGTTGGTATGTTGTTTTGAGATTGTATTTATAGTTGTGAAAACATGTTGAATTGTTTCATGAATTGTGCGTTAGCAATCAAGAAAAACAATATGACTGAAAAGTTTGAAAGACAAATTTATGCTGGCTTGTCATAAAGCCAACTTGAAGTCTTGTTTAAAAAAACATAAAACCTTTGGTCATTTAGGCCAGAATATAGATGTTCTGGGTGATTGCTAAAGTGTTGCTAGGTGGTTGCTAAGAGATTCTGGGTGGTTGCTAGGCGATTCTAGGCTCCTGCTATTCAGTTGCTGGGGTGTTGCTATATGTAGATGATAGGGTGTTCTGGGTGAACACACTCAGACATTCCCACCTCTTTTAATAACAGAAACTCAAAAATTGTTTTGTTGCTCTTTAACTTGCACTAAAATGTGATTTATACCATCGAAGTAGCCTGTGTAATATTAATAAAACTGCTCATCTCCTTTAGTGATACAAGCTCAGACTCATTTAGAATCTGTTGATGTTTTTCATAGTGTCTTGACTTGGTGCCATGATGGATATTAAAATCTTGTTATTTATTTTTTAATTTTAAACAGTATACAGATGAATACTTTGTGGTAATGCAATGTTTGTGAACACAATTGCATGTCAGGCCATAAATCTCCAAAAACTATGCATGGGTGCTTGCTTTGGTGTTGCCACCCCTCATAGACCTTATTCCACCCCTTTGCCACCCTATAAATAATTTTCTAGATCCGCTCCTGCATTCTTGATCCACAATCTGCAGCCTGGTTTTGAGCTCCAGGTCAGTACACAATGTCTTAAGAAAAACACAGCAACCGGGCTGACCAAAGCTCTACTCTCATTCCAGCACGTTTAATTTCTTTCGTAACCAACAAGATGGTTAATGTCAAGTCAAGTTACCTTTATTTATATATCACTTTTTACAACACAGATTGTGTCAAAACAGCTTTACAGTGATAACTGGCAAATAATTTTCTCTGCACAGCAGCTCTAGAAGAAAATGGTGTCATTGTCCAGCTTCAGTAAATTCAGTGTTGATTCATTCAGTTGTAAAAATCTCTAGTTATTAATTTAGTTAATTTATCAATACATCAGTACTGGAGAAAACAGTGATGTCATCGTCCAGCTCAGTTCAGTTCACATACAATGGTGTCAATGCAAGCAGAAAAAACATTGTTAATGCTTTATGGTCTGTTCGTAGCATAAAGTCGACATTTCTCTACAGCGAACATGAAGGCTAAGGCCTCTTTTTCCACTGTGGAGTATGTTCTTTCAGCCGCAGTGAGCATACGCGAAGCGAATTCGGGAAAAATGTACTGTATCAAGAAATTAATCAGAGGAACGAACAAAGAGAAGGTAAGTCATGTGGGGTCGGAGCATCGACAGTGGCTTTGATATCAGTTGTAAAGTGATCTCAAAAGATCAGACACGAACACATTTGAGAGAAGTCTTGTTGAATGTGCACTTCTGCATGAACAGTGTCAGGCCAGCATCTAGCAACTTCTGAAAGACTGTTGTATTTTGTCAAGTTCAGTCAGGTGTAAACTAGTGTCATCTAAATAGTACGTTCTTCGGCACCTTCTCCATAATTTTTTGGAAATCTGAGGGTGCAGAAGCTAATCCATAGGGAACATGACAGAACCTGAAGAGAACTAAATGCGTAAAGAAGGCACTCAGGTCACGCCTGTCAACATGTAGTGAAAATGGATGATAGACGCATGCTATAATAGGTGCATAATTTTTCCTCCTTTCATTGGGGATGTGTCGATTCACTCAATCATACCTTGGTTCAGCAGGGATTGTAACTCCTCTGAGGAGCTACTTGGCACACTAAAAAGGGAAGTTGACAAAGTTTTTGTTTAACTGGCGCTGCATCATCGTGATTTTTCGCTTTGTGCATTAAGCCCTTCACGCACCCCACTAACTCAGAATTAGCAACACTGTAGACTGAAGCAGCAGAAACATTAATGGTAGAGTCAAAGTTAACAGTACATTTCTGTGCTCTGAGCACATCCATGCCTAATAAAGCAGACCCACTTCTGATAATGTAGAGGGGAACAGTAGCAGTAACTCCATTTATCGACACATTAGCATCTTAAAACTGGAATGTGTCCTCTTATTTACACTGTAAAAATTTACTGTGATTTTAACTGTAAAAGACTGTAAAAATGCTACTGCGACAGTCAATTGGTTTACAGAAAGTTTCCGTATTATATACGGTGAATAACTGTAATAGATCTAACGGTACATTTAATGTAATTTTACGGTAAAATACAGTTAAATTTACAGTTTTTGTAAGTGAAAAATAAGTCATTGTATAATATACAGTGAAAAAACGTAAATTGACATTCCCACAGTTCCCTGCAAGACACTTCACATTTTATGTGTTTTCATTGAAATAACTGTTTCTTAGTTTTTCTAATTGGTTATGTACATTAGGGTTTTATGTTACATCTAATGTTGTTAAATTAATGTTTATTCCATTTTTAAAATTTCATGTGTTTTACTAGGATGGTGTTTAGTGTTTGTGTGAATGACACTGTGTGCACCTTCTATATTGTATATCTTCTATGTTGTTGCATGTTATAAAACATTTTGTTTGCATTATTTGTTATAAGGCTTTTTCAAGATGCATCAAAGTACAAAGAGACTGATCAAGCCAATGGTCTGCTTTGGTTGATCATGTGATCTAACCATGAGAATCCTCAAATTAAGATGGCTCCTGAACTAAGTTTGATGTTGACAAAGGTCACATGTTACCAAAATGTTTGCTCAGGTTTTTTAGTAAAGCATTGATTTTATCTTGCACTTGATGACTTCTTTTGTAGAATGTATGGACTCTCTTGAAGTGTTTCACTAAATTCCCCATTGATTGGGAATGTGTTTTTGGAATGAAAAATTTTGAAACTGTTCAAAAATGATGTGCTTTAAACTTTAAAAATGTAAAACAAAGTATTGGGTGGTAAACAAAACGATTAAGGGGATGTTTTTATTCAACTTTATTCATATACATTTGAAGAAAGTTTTCCACACACATGCAATACTTTCATATACAACTTTAAAACTTTAAACTTACGCAGATCATTAAAAACGAAAACGTAGTATTCTAACAACATCTATTTCTTATGGCCACTAGTTAAAGGGTTAGTTCACCTAAAGAAGAAAATTCTCTCATTAATTACTTACTCATATATTTCCCACACCCATAAGACCTTTGTTCATCTTCAGAACACAAATTAAGATATTTTTTGATGAAATCTGAGAGGTATATGACTATATAGACTCAATTTAACCACCACTTTCAAGGTCCAGAAAGGTACTAAAGACGTTGTTAAAATATTGACGTGACTGCAGTGGTTCAACCTCAATGTTATGAAGCAATGAGAATACTTTGAAAGAAAGAGAATACCTGAAAGCACTGCATTGTTTACTGCGTGATAAGTGTAGAAGACTGAATTGATTCATCAACACAGCACTGAAGAGGGTACTGCAAATCACTTGTAGGTAATAAAATGTCAAATAAATATTTTGTATTCAATTATTTACTTATTTGGCAAGTGGCCGCAAAATAAGGTAATTAAAAATTACGAAGTGTGGTCTTGTATCACCTTGCAGAGGTTTATTTTGCATACTAATCTGCTGACTGTACACTTTCCCTCAGCCTTGCCATGCCCCCCAGTTTGGGAACTACTGTATTAAATATAAGCGTCTTTCTGCGCCAAGCCTCTTATCTTGGATTATCTAGTGAAGCCGGCCTGTGACAGTCACTGATTTATCATGCAGCTCAAAATATTATGGGTAGAATCTCTCTACAGTCTATTCTGATTCATCAACACAGTTTCACTAATGATGCAGAACTAACCCTAAACCCAGGATAGAGCGGTTGAGTGAATGTGGTCTGGACTGTGTGGATGAGACTCATCGAGTCTCTGAAGACGCTGTAGAAGGACAGAATTCCTGCACTGTGATCCACATACACTCCTATTTTATGATATATAAGGCTGATGGGCTTTAGAGGGACTTTAGTCTTAATGTTATTGTGCTTGAATGTGTAATGTAAGTCAGAGAAATTCAAACTCCAGGACTGATCATTACATCCAAACTTACACTCTTTACCCCGTCCCTTCCTGCTGATACTCTTATATGACACTGCTATATCCACATCCTCACTCAACTCAATGTCAGTCTCCCAGTAACAGCGTCCACACACACTCTCTCTACACAACACCTGAGGAAAACAATCAAATCTGTCTGGATGATCACGATACGAATGAAAGGCTATGAGAGTGTCAGTGATCACTCTGTTCTTCTTAGACAGATGGAGGCGTTTATGTGTTGTGTTCGGATCCAGTGTGAGCTGATAGGAATCTGATGGAGAGAAAACACATCAGGGGTGTGTTACAGAAATGTTCTATCCTAACCCTGATGAAAAAACAGCATATGCTGGTTAGGTATGTTTTGAAGCATGGCAGCTGATCCTTAGCTCTTCATGAGCTGGTTTAAGCTGGTCAAGAGCTGGTCCTAAGCAACTAGCTCCAGCTCAAGACAAGCTGAAACCAGCTCATGACCAGCCAAGGACCAGCATTAACCAGCTGCCATGCATCAAATCATACCTAACCAGCATATGCTGGGTGTTTTTCAACAGGGAAGTCTTAAATTCAGATCTTACAAGTTAATTAAGGAATTTTCACAAATTTGTGTTACAGAAACAAATCTTAACTTAATTTAGGATTCTTATACTATCTAACTAAATTTCATTTTATCTGTTGTTAGGAAATCTTGAGTTCGGTACTATTTTCTGTTACCAAGCAACCAACTATAATAATGCATTTAAAGGATTAGTTCACTTTCAAATGAAAATTACCCCAAGTTTTACTCGCCCTCAAGCAATCCTAGGTGTTTTTTTTAGATGACTTTCTTGTTTCTGATGAAGACAATCTGAGAAATATTAATAAATATCCTGACGCAATACGAGCTTTATAATGGCAGTATGCATTACCAAACGAGTAAGAGCTGAAGAAAGTGTCTCCATCCATATCCATTCATCATAAACGTATGCCACACGGCTTCGGGGGTTAATAAAGGCCTTCTGAAGCAAAGCGATGCATTTGTGTAAAAAAAAAAAAAAATCCATTTAACAAGTTATGAAATCAACTATCCAGTTTCCACCAGACCACCTTCCCTATTCAACTTACGGAACTGACGTGACGCCGATGCCGTTTTTTCCATATTTGAAGTCAAGTCAAGTCACCTTTATTTATATAGCTTTACAGTGATAACTGGTATATAATTTTGGTTGCACAGCAGCTCTTAAAGAAAACAGTGTCAATGCTGGCAGATCAAAGCACTGTTGTATATCAAATGTCAAGAATAAGAAAGGCGGTCTGGCAAATGCATCATTATGCTTCAGAAGGCCTTTATTAACCTCCTGGAGCTGTGTGGCATACATTTATGATGGATGGATGAAAATGGATGGAGACAGCTCATACTCGTTTGGTAACGCATACTGCCATCATAAAGCTTGGATGCATCAGGATAATTAATAATATTTCCCAGTTTGTCTTCGTCAGAAAGAACAAAGTCATATACACCTAGGATGGCTTGAGGGTGAGTAAAGCTTGGGCTAATTTTCATTTGAAAGTGAACTAACCCTTTAAGAAATGTGTGGTTGTCCTAAAGTTAAAACAGTTTTTAGGATTTATTTTGTCAAGTTAGAATGTTTCTGTTAAAACCCTTTTCCTATCCATAGCTAAGATTATGCACTTAAATGTGATTCTGTAATAGTTTTGTCCTAAATGAGGTTCTGACTGAAATTGCCATGATTGCCAAACAGATAAGATAGGATTCTAAGATTAAGATCTTTCTGTAATACAGAATCTGGAATTATGAATCTGTCTGCTCTTTTAATGTATCTCAACTCTTCATGTTCAATATATCAGCACTGTCTCAGTACAGTTTACCAGATATAAATCTGAGTGAGAGTGTGTGTGTTGAGTGTGTGTTTTGTGTGTTTGTTGAGTAAGTGTGTCTGAGTGAGAGATTATGTGTGCATGTGTATACGTACATTTGCGCAGTCCTGCTGTAATCCTGATCTCTCCTCCATGATCCACACTAGAAAACACACAGTGTCACAGTTAATCAGTAAACAGTTACAATTTAAAAGGAGGTGTAAGTGTGAGTAAGTTTGTGTAACTAAATTGTAGTTTTGCTCTCTTTCCAGTGAATGCGTGATGGACGAGCCCTTTCTCTCTGCTCGATGGCGGTACTCTTCTGTGTGAGTGTTCAACACTTGGAGGTGCACGAGTGTTTAGTGTGGATTTTTAGAGGTTAGGAGAGCTAGGTCCCCAGCCCTGGAGTAGAGGCAGAATTATGATTTTTATATTTGCATGTTATTTGATGGTTTTATTTATTGTTTTTTTTTTAAAGATTTTTATTGGTTTTAAAGTTTTTTTGTACTTCATCTCTGTTTCATGTCCTGACTCAGCCGTAACCAAACCTGTGTGCCTTGGTGATTTTTGTAAAGAACGATTTCTTGTTAGACTAGCCCTGGGGTGGTGTAGTCGTTGTCTTTTGAGGTATAGTTTCCCAAGTCTACCCTGTGGGGGTTGTTTATCTGCATGAGTCAAAGTTTTCAAAAATGTTCTTGCCACGATTTCCTGGGAGTAACACTTTTGCTGTGTTTGAAATTGCCCCCTATACTCTCATTCATTATTCCACTAATATAGTCCACTGAAGGAGTAAATGAAAATGAGTGAGTCAATTTGGACATAAATAAATAAATAAAGAAGACATGACAAGACAGAGTGCCCAGGAAGGGTTGCTGCTTTTGCATAGTATGTGCTTGCTGTTTAACAATTTAGCAAACTGGCAGCCCCAATAGTAAGTCGAAAAGATTTATCTTGAACTCAGTCATGGAAACTAGCATAAATCATAATTAAACAATTTAATAATCAATTAATTTATCAATTTATACCTGTATGGATATCACTCTGTAGCCACATTGGATCATGTTTGGAAACGGTTTGGAAAATGTATTGTTAATGAGAACACAGATTTTAGAGCTAAGCCATTTGGCAAGGTAGCACAGGCACACATAAACTGCAAAAAATGCTGTTCATACAAGCAAAATAATCTTATATCAAACCAAAAATAAGATATATAATCTTGTTTTCAGTTTGGATTAAAATTATTTTTCTTAACCCACTGGCAGATTATTTTGCTTGTTTTAAGGAAAAACTTACTTAATTTTGACTTATTTTCCCAAAAAACAAGAAAATATTTTTTATGCTTCTTGATCTAAGAAATTTTAGATATTTGGATTGGAAACAAGACAAAAATTCTAAGTTAGAACAGTATTTTTTGCAGTGTAATCATAGGCCTCTAGAGTTAAGCCATTTGGGTAAGGTAGCATAGGCACACATAGTCAAGGGCCACTAGAATTAAGCCATTTGGCAAAGTAGTGTTCACTCACTCACTGGTAGGGTGCGGTGTGTGCATGAGGATGTGGTGAAATATCCGATAGTGCCCATCATTATTCAATTCAGGGGTCAAAAGCATAGTGTTGAGGTGGCAGTTAATCCGCACCTCCGGCATCCAATAATTTTGGGAACGAATTGGCCCGCGTTTAATGAATTGTTAGGGCGTTTATGCTCGGATGCCTCTTGGGGAGGAAAATTGCTGCATAGAGATGTGCGAGTTCAGGTGGGAGAGACTGATCAGGGACCAGTGAGTTCAGCTTCAGGGGAACAGACGCGAGATGGGGAAGACTTATTCTTTCGCAGGTGGTGCACAGTCTTGTCGTGAATGTCAGTTGGTAAATCAACCGGCCACCCCAAAAGTGCCTTTGCGCCCTCTCCCATTAATGCAGGTCCCCTTCGAAAGAATTGGTATGGACCTTATTGGGCCATAAAAGCGATCAGCAAGAGGGCATCGCTTTGCATTAGTCATTGTGGATTATGCAAAGCGATATCCCGAAGCAGTGGCTCTCCGCAACATTTCCACTAAGAGTGCTGCGGACGCGCTGTTTAGTTTAATCTCCCAAGTGGGGATTCCGAAAGAAATCCTCACTGATCAAGGCACGGCGTTTATGTCACACACATTACGCAAACACGAATTATTGGGCATTAAATCGGTTCGTACCGGCGTCTTTCACCCACAAACGGACGGGCTGGTCGAATGTTTTAATCGCACGCTTAAATCCATGATTCATAAATTCATTCAAGAGGACACCAAAAATTGGGATAGGTGGTTGGAACCCCTGTTATTCGCAGTGCCTCCACAGGGTTTTCCCCCTTCAAGCTTCTCTTCGGATGCCAGCCCCGTTGGTTACTGGACGTCCTAAGGGAGACTTGGGAGGATGGACCATCTCAGGCAAAAACGAAATTCAGTGTGTGCTGGACTTGAGAACAAAACTCCACACTTTGGGGCGGCTATCAATGGAGAATTTGTTGCAAGCCCAGCACAGACAGTGCCAGCTGTATGAGAGGGGGACTAATTTACGCAAATTTTCACCGGGAGATAAAGTGCTTGTACTGCTCCCCACTTCAAGTTCGAAATTACTTGCAAAGTGGCAAGGACCGTTTGAGGTTACACGGCAAGTTGGCAAGCTCGATTATGACGTGATACGTTCCGATAGGAGAGGAGCATGTCAAATTTACCACCTCAATCTCCTTAAAAAATGGAATGAGGCAGAATCAGTGATGCTGGCGACGATGATTAGCAGAGAGGATGATCTTCGGCCAGAGGCGAATATAAAAAAACAATCCCTCGCTCTGGCCCCAGGAGGAGACCACCTCTCGCCCTCCCAGCTCACTGATTTGACTAAGTTACAAGCAGAATTTGCTGACGTGTTTTCTCCCCTACCGGGTCGTACAAACCTCATTCAGCACCATATCGAGACGGAGCCGGGCGTGGTGATTTGCAGTCGGGCGTATAGGTTGCCTGAACACAAGAAAAAGGTATTTCTGGCAGAATTAGGGGCAATGCTTGAAATGGGAGTAATAGAAGAGTGCAGCAGTAACTGGGCGAGCCCGATAGTTTTGGTCCCTAAAATGGACGGCTCAGTTCGTTTCTGTATGGACTATCGCAAGGTGAACGCAGTGTCGAAATTTGACACGTATCCAATGCCGCGGGTGGACGAATTACTTGACCAGCTCTGTACGGCTCGATTTTATTCGACACTGGACTTAACAAAGGGATATTGGCAGATCCCCTTGTCGCCATTATCCAAAGAAAAGACAGCTTTCACGACGCCGTTCGGATTACACCAAATCGTTACACTTCCGTTCGGGCTGTTCGGGGCACCGGCTACCTTTCAGCGTCTCATGGATAAAATTTTGCAGCCCCATGGTGCATATGCTGCTGCCTATCTGCTGCTGCAAATGCCGGGCTCACGGCCAAGCCGAAGAAGTGTGCGATTGGGCGCATGGAAGTAAGATATCTGGGCTTCCACTTTGGGCATGGGCAGGTGCATCCCCAAATTGATAAGACAGCAGCGATTACGACCTGTCCGTGCCCCAAGACCAAAAAGGAGGTTAGACAGTTCCTCAGGCTGGCGGGATATTATAGAAGGTTTGTTTATGGGGTGTGTGTGTGTGTGGGGGTGGGGTTGGGTGGGGGGGGGCTACAGGCCGGAGTTGGGCGGTGGGGGTATGTGGCGAGGGGGGGCGTGGTTCAGCGAGGTCTTCAGCAGGAGAAAGCGTCAGGAGAGGCTTGGCAAGTGAGCGGGTTAAACGTAAATCACGAACACCTGTTTCTCATTCCAGTAATTGGCGCGGAGACAGGATAAAACGCCACGAGAAGCAGGAGTGTGGGAGAGAGAGGGGAACTGCTGACTGAGACGCTGGTCACGACAGCAATACTGGAGTGAAGCCCGTTGGGAATTGTGTATACCAAGACTGGAGTGAAGCCCTTTGTGGATTATTTATTTTGTTGTTTTGTAGTCTTATATAAAGCTCAGTCAGCAGACAATCGGCGACTCCGTCCTCTTCCTTCCAGATGAACTTTGATTATACTACAGTTATGTTTATTAGTTTAGTCAGTGTCTTTGTGGGTTTTGGTTCTTTTGGTTCTGAAATTATTTTGCAAAGTTGTAAGGAACTGTAATGCAGTCAAGACCTGCCTGGAACTACTTTAGCTTTGCTTTTACTGGAAATAATTGCACACCTTAGAATGTTTGTCAGCCAATCAGAATGAAGCATTCAACATCCCTCTAGTATAACTAGAGCTAAACCTCTGCAAATTCTCAATAAGATCTTTTTTAAGTGAATGAATAAAATAAAATGTAACTTTTAATAAGTGAAGTTTGTAATGCTGTTTTTGTAGTTGTTTAATCAAAACTCTTTATGCTCTACATACTTGAGGTTGTCTAGTCTGTAGTCTGGATTGTTGAGTTCATCAGTGAGCAGCTTAACTCCTGAATCTCCTGGGTGATTATAACTCAGATCCAGTTCTCTCAGGTGTGAGGGGTTAGAACTCAGAGCTGAAGACACATAACCACATCCTTCCTCTGTCACCATACAGCCAGACAATCTACAAAGGCATACAGCAACAGTCCACAACATTAGTTTGGCAAGTGTTACTACCACACACTGACCTGTGTGGTTTGTATTTGCAGCCGTTTCAAATTGTTATTTAAATATTTTTACCTTTTTCAGCCTGTCCTTAGGTATTATTTATTTATTGTTTACAAAACTAAAAGGTAACAGGCAGCAATTTCAAGTAATTACTCTGATATATTTTCAATTCAAAACAATGAAATTTGAAGAAAAGCATTTACATTTAGACAAGGAACATTAACAGTCATACAAATAAGAGTGAATGCGTGAATATTTTAAAATTAATTATTTGCTGTTAGTCAAATGCATTACTTTACAATGAATTCTAGTTTTTAATTTCTTCGTTTCCCTTAAATAACTTTTACTTTAGCAGAAAACCTCAGGGAGCTAATGGCAATAAAACACCAGTGATACACCTTATAGTATTTAGTGTGTGCGCTGCTGCTGGAAGCATTCAGCCTCCTCGCGTGAAGACCTGCGACTCTACCGATGTCCTTGCTCGGTGGAGTCATGCAGGTAATTGCCTGGCAAGTCGAGAATGATATATCTTCTACAAGAGATATCAATCTGGTCAGTCCGCCCTCTGTCGCACCTCGAGTCAACTACAACTGTACCGTGCAATCAGATTCGTTTATTTCAGTGACGCAAACAGCGTCACTCTAGTGCGGTGAAAGTCCTACCACGTATTCTCAAATTCTTACCGCAACAACGACACAAGTCATTAATGTCACTCTCTCTAGCGCTAGCCATGTTAAACTACTCTCCGTGCTTGCCAAAAAACTATTGTGCTTGCCCAGGGCCATTTATTTACTTTTCGCTGTTGACTCTCTTGTTGCTTTGCTAACGTCATATCCACCCTTCTCTGATTGGTTTACTCCGCTTCCTGTTTGCTCGGATTTGCTTCGCCCTAGAAATCGAATTGAATCAATGGCAACCAGACTCATCCGCTGGTACAGCGGTGAGGCTGAATTTTCCAGGCAACTTTCTCACTTATTTTTCTCATCATGTGCTTTCAGTACATTCCTGTTGTCTTTAAGCAACACTCTACCTTCACACGCAGAAGGCAGCACAATACTGCTAATCTGCGTCCTATTTACTTCTCTAATGCACCTCTCTCTTTTTCTGTGGGTTTGTCAGTCAACAGTCAACAAAGCTGACTTAATTCTAGCAATTCAATCTACTCTCAATATCTTGGGATTGACCGAGACCTGGAGAGGGAAGGTATCCAAAGCACAAGGTTCAGTTCTTGGACCCCTCCTCTTCTTCATTTACTCTAAATCACTAGGACCCATCATACAGACACATGGTTTCTGCTACCATTACTATGCTGATGACACACAGCTCTACCATTTCAACCAGATGATCCCACAGTAGCTGCATGAATCTCAAGCTGTCTGGGGGACATCTCAGAATGGATGAAAGAACATCACCTGCAGCTCAACCTGGCAAAGATGGAGCTTCTCGACTTCCCTGCCAGTCCGACTCTACAGCATGATTTTACCATCAAAATCAAACAGAAATCTTTGGTTAGTGTTGATGACCAACTGATCATCAAAGACCACATTGCAAAGACAGCTCGGTCATGCAGGTTTGCACTACACAAAATAAGGAAAATCAGACTGAGCATGCAACACAGCTTCTCATACAGGCCCTGGTTATTTCTAGGCTTGATTACTACAATGCTCTTCTGGCTGGACTTCCATCATGTGCAATCAAACCTTTATTCAGAACGCTGAAGCACATCTTGTCTTCAAGGAACCTAAAAGGGCCCATGTCTCACTTCTCTTCATCTCTCTGCACTGGCTACCACTTACTGCTCGCATCAAGTTCAAGGCATTAACACTTGCTTACAGATCTACCACAGACTCAGCACCCTCCTACTTCATCTCACTCCTTCGAGTCTACATTCCTACTAGATACCTATGATCTGTAAATGAGCGATTACTGATGGTACCATCACAGAGATGCACAAAATCACTCTCCAGGACATTTTCGTTCACTGTTCCTTGCTGGTGGAATGATCTCAGTGGAATGTCAATATTCAAAAGAAAACTCCTCTCTTCCATGAGCACTGAATCTCATCTTAAAAAAATTCTATGCTTTCACTTTTTTTCCCCTCGTTCTTTCTTTTCTTCTCCCCCTACTCTAGCTTATGTTACTCTAAGAAATGTCTAAAACTTTGTAATTTGAGCACTTTTTGCACAATGAATCACTTTGCTGCTGTATTCCTCATTTGTAAGTCGCTTTGCATAAAAGCGTCTGCAGTATGAATGTGTGAATGTAAATATCACATTTTTGCAAATGTTTTTTTTTTTTTTGTCTCTTGTTCTGGCATTCCATTGAGAACAGATGTCACATTCTGTGACATTCTGTGACAAAATCTTTTATTGCGATAGCATTATTATATACTTTACTAAACTAAATTAAACTAAAAACTAATTACAAGTTCACATTTACAATTGGTTAAGTCTGACTATTTTCTGTTTATAGCATAGTTAATTACTTTAAAACAATTTACCTCAGTATTTCCAGCTGACAGTTTGGACTCTTCAGTCCATCAGAAAGAAGCTTCACTCCAGAATCCTGCAGGTCATTGTTACTCAGGTCCAGCTCTCTCAGGATAGAGTTTGAGGATTGTAAAACTGAAGACAAACTCTCACAACACTGAGCAGTGAGGTTACATGTGGTAAATCTGAAGAAGAAAAACAATGTAATTTAGGTATCCCCAACGACATTCCTGGAGCCCCCCACAACCCCCCCCCACCCCCCCCCCCCAAGACTGCACGTTTTGCAATTCTCATTAATCATTAGTTCAATTCTCCTCCTGCCCATTAGTAGAGTGTGTGTGGGGGGGTATGGGGGGGGGGGTGTGTGTGCTCACTGATGAACTCAACAATCCAGACTACAGACTAGACAAACTCAAGTATGTAGAGCATAAAGAGTTTTGATTAAACAACTACAAAAACAGCATTACAAACTTCACTTATTAAAAGTTACATTTTATTTTATTCATTCACTTAAAAAAGATCTTATTGAGAATTTGCAGAGGTTTAGCTCTAGTTATACTAGAGGAATGTTGAATGCTTCATTCTGATTGACTGACAAACATTCTAAGGTGTGCAATTATTTCCAGTAAAAGCAAGGGGGGTAATAAATTAGCAGTGTGATTTCTTTTTATTTACTCATTGGAAAATAAATTTCAAACCTCAGTATCTCTAGCTGACAGTTTTTACTCTTCAGTCCATCAGAAAAAAGCTTCACCCCTGAATCCTGCAGGTCATTGTTACTCAGGTCCACCTCTCTCAGGACACAGTTTGAGGATTGTAAAACTGAAGACAAACTTTCACAGGACTGAGCAGTGAGTTTACAGAACTGTAGCCTGTGTAGAGAACAAAACAAGCAAACAGCAACATTAATGATTATTAGGTAGTATTTATAATTTGAAGCTTGAAAAACCTTTGACTGTAGTGATATAAGCAAAGCTAAAAACAATGTTCTCTTCATTAAAAATCAAACCTGTATTTATAATATCACACATTACGTTTATTAATTACATTTTTTGAACAGTGTATGCCAGCAAGTCACCCAGTTACAAAAGACTAACACTGTATATCAGGGATGGGCAACTGGCGGCAGGCCACAATGTCTTTAAATAAGGCACACTGAACCACTCGGATGATCAATTTTAAAGCATTTGAAAAGTACTGTATTGTTCTGAATAAAGAATTTTTTTCTAGGAAATCTGAAAAAATGTGATTGTCTTATATTCAGGGTCTAGACTTTTACATGTCAATAATACAGCCACAAGAATAGGGAGTGCCAAATACGTGTAAAACGAGCAATTCCCCGTGGCGTGGACTACGAAACGCAGCAGAGTCTTCATACGGTGTCAGAGTGTAATGTTATAAGATGGTCAGTCAAAAAAGACTAACAATCAAAGAAAAGCTTACTGGGGCAGCTTTGAAGAAACTGACAGGCAAGTGTATCAGTACGTAGCCGAAAAAAAGAAATGAGAGGCGGCCCATACCCAGAGCCATCATCTAGCTGAAGGCACTGGATATCGCCAAAGAGCAGAAATCACCTACCAACGAGGCCCATCATTTCTTTTTTCAACTATGCACTGATGCACTTGCCTGTCAATATCCTCACAGAGGCTGCTTTTAGGACCGCAGTAAGATTTCTTTGACTGTTGCGATGTAGAATTATGCAGAGTAATGGATTAGCGAATGCCCTCCGACTTCAGCAAGAAACTGCTGTCTTTTCAGTGCTGCGTGGTCAGACTTAGGAAAAAACATTTATATCATCACTGGATCAGATAGGTAATGCAGATCAAACACCTGTTTTTGTTTTTTTGACATGCCGGCATCTGTCACTGTACAAAAAATGTTGAGAAATCCATCATTGTGAAATCTATTAAATAAGAACAAAAGGTTATTTTATGGTAGCTATGCCTTAAAGTGTTTATTCTGAATGTGATATTTGGTAGATTTTACCAGTATGTTTCATACTTTTGTAGTGATCAGCAGGCAGACACGAGGGAAGACTCCCCTCATCACCTCTGATCTGCCATGATGAAAAGCAAAACTCACACCTCCAAGAGAGGCAAACAAGGTAATAGATAGACTAGCAGATAAGCCTATCAAGACAATCATCCTGACCATTTGTGCAAATGAAGAAAGATGACATTAGCATGTCATTGAGCAGGCTAATTCTATCACCATTCTCCCCCATTGTTCACCCCAGTCCCTCAGTCGTTAGACCTGAGGTGTAAACTGAACTCCACTCACCAGACAGGTTTTGCTATGTGACTTGAAGTCACAAAGGACACAAAATAGACACACAGTGGACAAAATGGAGCAAATATTCTCCATTTTTATTCTCAAGAACTCTGTATACTTAATGAGTGTTGTTTGTGTACATGCAAACTGTACAAACTTGCCTACCAAGGTATACATTAATGCATGGTTAAAAGGTCAATATAACTCAATGATGTTTGGTCTTTATGTTTTCAGCACAATTCCTAGGGTAATCTGAAATTGGTTTGGAAAGTGAATTATGCATAAAAACCTTAAAGACATTGTTCTAAACATGAACTTTAAGCTATGCAAATAAACCTCATGCAAGAGGGGGGCCATCCAGCAGCCACCTCTGACAGCATCAGCCAATCAAGACACTGCATCTGAAAGGTGCCAATTTGCATTTCTCTCCTTCTCGGGACAGGTTAAAAGACTTGTTTCTGAGACAGATAATTGTTCCAGTTGGGTTGCCGCAGTTTCCCGTTCTGGTTCCAGGCTCCAGTTCTTGTTCCTGTCCCGGTTCAAGGTTCTGGTCCCAAGACGTCCTAAGCTAAGTCCAACTCTACAGAGTTGTGAAGTTGCTCTCTCAAGACTCTGAAGCTCTAAAGAGAGAAACAAGGAAGTTCTGCAAGAAGTGAATTTGGGGAGTTTGAAAACTGCAACAGAGACAACGACTAAAGCTTAGTCCCAAATCTTCAAGATATCTTCTGTAACAACTTCAATCCTCTCATCAGAGATCCTCCAGATCTGCATGTTCCAGATCTGCACTGACTTCAGAATCTAAAGATCCTTCCATCTGCGTATTCCAGAGAATAAGGATCGTCTGCACGGACATCAGAACCTTCAAGGATTCTTCTTCTGCGTGTTCCAGGAAAAGACCTTCTCTGTGCTCCAGGAGTTCAAAGTTCACAAGTACTTTGTGTTCAAGGCTGTGAAACGGAAACTCCTGTCTTCCCACTGCAACGCTGCTCAGCTCAACAAGTGGAAGACGTCACCTTCGGATTCAGCATGACCAGGCAGACGTAAATATCACTTACCAAACCTCTTTCTAGAGACCTTGGCATTAGTGTATATTGTCAGTATGTGATTATCTAATTTGCATTAGATCTTGCATAGCTGATATCAGTTGATAACAAATAATCTCTCGGTTTATTTGTTGAAGTCAGAATAAGGTTTACCTTATTTCTTCTAGAGAAACTACAGTTTATCTTTCCATAAGATTAACTTGTAACTGCCATAGTAACATCCTACTCATTCACTTGCATTTATCAGTCTTTTTGCACTTTATCCATTCAGTAGTTGTTAGTTACTCTTGTCTATCCTTTTGTTGATAATACAGTAAGAGGCTCTACAAGTTAACAATATCTCACAAATCCTTCAGATTGGTCAGATGATGAACTTCCTCCAATTCATCATTGTAATTCAGTCAACAATCTTCCATGATTGTTCTTTATTGTCAAGGTGAAACTTGACTTGTGCCCGGAAAATATTGGAAGGAATCATCTGACTCAATATTAATATTAAAACAAAATATTAATATTAATATTAACACTCTGAGGTCTGAAAACGCGCCAGCGCGTTTTACAGGTTTCTTTTAACAAACTTAAAATACTCTGTCATTTTTTGTCATAGAGACATAAGTAATATATTAATTGAAACTATAGAATATTTAGAATATAGAATATTTCTCCAAATGTGCATGCTTTTAAACTAAAAGCCTATATTCAGACTCTTTGCATCACAGAAATACATTATATTTTAAAGTATAATATAAAACCATTACTTTATATTGTAATAATATTTGTATGTTTCATATATCATGATGAGCTTGAGACATCACAGAGGGTTTTTTTCACAGCCTACCTGACTAAATTGCCTCATTAGTATGCAAGTCATTTCAGCTCATTACTATCCAATTATTTTGTCTTCTCAGGTGAGAATGGCCCATTCACACCTCCACACATACTGTGTTTCTTAGCAAAAAGTGTCTTACAAAAACTAAATCAATATATTGTTTTATATGAAGGAGTAGGCAGCATAATTTTTACATAATTCTGAAGCAAAAACTCTAGTTTACAACCTCCAATACCCAAAAGTCTTGTGAACACAGATTTACTGTACTTTTTTGGCCTTATTTCAGTGACTTAAGTTTTTTGTTTTTTCAGTAACCACGCATAAACATTATTCCTTCAAAAACACAAACATGTACATACATGTTCCTCACATATTATTGTAGCCTAGTTTGTGCTGAATACAGTGTAATGACACTTTTGTCATTTATATGTTTATGAACAACTGAAAAAAGCACAAATGTCAGGGCTATCAAAACTTCTCCAGACCCCAAATCAGCCTCAGACTCCAGAGGGTTCGGACCATAAACCACTAAATCTGTGGTACCCTCGAGTGAGGCTAGTCCAAAATCACTACACTTTAAATACAAAAATTTATTTAAAAATGAAAAATATGCAATATGAAAATTATTTTCAAATAAAGACAAGATTTGGTCTTCTAAAAGCCTTTTTCCAAAAGGTACATCTTGAAAAGCGGGGGTCGTCTTATATTCGGAACAATGTGGTAAGTAATGAAAAGACTGCGTTCAGGTTAAGAGGTTAATGCTAAATCAAAAAAGAAGAGGTCGCTATTTCCAGCCGATCACCATTTTATTTATAGTGAAATATGTGCACGCTGTATGTGAAAGTTTACTAAAATTAGCAAAAATAACTGAAAAATTTACCATGAAAATCGTGTTATCCTGTCAAGATGGTAAATGGATTATGTTTTTACCAAGTTCAAGGGGTCACCCGTTTGTTTGGAAATGAAATCTGTAATGAAAGATTTTAATGTAAATTGCCATTACACAGCTGCACTGCTCACAAAAGCCACTTTTCCACCGTTGAGCTGAACAGTTCTAAGAAATGTAAGGAACAGTTCCAGTTGTATTTCCACTTGAGCCTGGTACGTTACTGCACAATTACAAACCACTTTTGGTCTGGAATTAGTTAACCGTGCTGCTGGAATGCATGTTGTTGGGAAGTTTTGTTTCCCTAATGGCGATTCAGACTGCACGATTTTCAAAGTAGTCGGGTCACTGTTCTTTTCACACTGCATGACTATCTTGGCCAGCATTCAGTCACTGCTGTGTTCACACTGCACGACGGATCGGCGACAGAAGGTTTCACACTGCATGACTTTACAATAGGAAGAATCGCCGACAACTCTGTCTGGCACGCAAACTACATTTCACAACCAAACATGAGACATGACAACGCGTTATCACATGTTCAAGCCCGGAGTTTTCACGTGAGACTGGTCCTGCGTCTCGATCAGCTCCCTAGCTCCCTAGGTCATGAATCAGTATATAATGAAAGTGAATGTGGCTGATACCCTGATCAGTGCCCTAACTACTGAACTAGGGAGCTGATTGAGACACACGGTGGGATTATTATTAAAAATAGAAGCCCGCAAGAAGCTTGAAATACGAATTGCTTGTGCGCTGATTTGCAGCGAAAACAACAGAAATAAAATAATACGGAGGAGGAAATGTTTGGGGAGACGCAAAGAACAAGGATTGTGTGTTCTGCAACGACAGTCGGAGCTAAATACATAACTTTTTAATGTGCTGCTGTTGCGGATGGTCAAGCAAATATTTGTGCTTTGTTTCTGTTTGATAGAATTGTAATGTTTATGTGTACGAAGCCATGCTTGCTGATATTGTGATCTATAACTCCTTCCCGAACTCCCCACTGCCCTGTATCTTGCTCTCTCATTGGCTGTCGGTCATCGCCGATGTAGTTTTCAGTCAGAACACTTTTCACATAGCAGGATTTTGAATCCCCAACAGGTCCAGAAATTTAGCATGCCAAATATCTCACGGGCATCAGCAACTTGTCGGCTGATTGTCACTCGTGTGAACGAGCACCGATTTGTCTGTGATTTTGGGCATTTGTCGGCGATTTCTCAAAACCTGTTGGCGAGCCAAAATTGGGGCTAAAATCGTGCAGTCTGAACTCGGGTTAAGCTGTAGCTTCAAAATAAGTGCCACACCCCTCTATAGCGTACCCATTTCCCTGTTAGCCCTAAGCTCCACCCACCCAATCTTAAGCCAAGTAGGACTCCCTTCAGGCTTTATTACCTACACCTGTGCCCACATCTTTCCCATTCTGTTGCATGTGGCTGTACTGTGCAGAGGACTGATTCTTACTCCTTTGTTTCCTGCGTGCGCGTAATTGACTATGTAAGTGCTTTTGTTTGATATGTATAGATAATTTGGTTTGACTTGAGTTTGGCCTAAGTGTGTTAAATTCAGGCTTGTATTTTTTTCTCATGTCTTGTTTATATGACTTGTGAACTCAGTGGAAGATTTTACTTTGGAACTGCTTTGGAACTGATTTACCATTGGTAAACTAAACCTCTGTATTTCTCAGTTCATTTTGTAGAAACCACACGCTCACATGTAGACACATAATACACAATACCTTTTGGATGTGCAACAAAGACTTGTGAACCTGAGTGACTAGACTAGACCTGTTCTTACCAACAGCCCCACTGGCTTCAAGCTAGCTACCTGAGCATTCCTCCTTACTCCTTTTCACATGTAGTGACGTCACCACTCAGGATCTGTCACGTGTCAGTTGCCTGGCTGCCAGTTTCTCTGTAGCTTGCTAAACATGCTTTTTGAGCAACGTGAACACAAATTAATAATGCAATTTAAAGAAATATCTGATCATAACGTAGTCGCTATTTATATTGCATATCATGGGTAAACTCTTATGTTACTAAGACGACAACTGACTCATTTGTATTACATTCTAAACAGCACTGTTGAAGTTGCCCATCCCTGTTGTACATAATGTTGCACAGAATGTAAAGGAGACTTACAGTGCTCTTCTGGTGTTTTTGATTACTGGCAGCAGTCTCATCAGTGTTTTCTCAGATCTTCTGTATTTCTGCAGTTCAAACATCTGTTGAGTCTCTTCTGACATGAGGAGCACAAACACCAGACCAGACCATTGAGCAGAGGAGAGATTCTTTGCTGAAAGCTTTCCTGAGTGCAGATTCTTTTGGATTTCCTCCACAAAGTCATCGTTCAGTTCATTTAGACAGTGAAAGAGATTGATGGTCCTCTCTACTGATTTCTCCTTTTCTATTTTCTTTTTGATGTAGTCAATGGTGTCTTTAACATTCTCTCGTTTGATTTCCAGTCCTGGCAGTAGTTGTTTCAGGTCACTCTGATTGGACTCCATTGAGAGACCCAGGAGGAACCGGAGGAAAAGGTCCAAGTGTCCATTCTTGCTTTGCAAAGCCTTGTTGATCGCAGCTTTATGAAGCTGAAACAGTGGCTTTTCGGACAGTTTCCATGTCAGTTTTTCTCTCCAGGATTGATGAAATGGGTCAGTTTTCTCATCTTTGCCCATCAAAAACACATAGAGAGCAGCAAGGAATTCTTGTACGCTGAGATGTACGAAGCTGTAAATGTTTCTTGCCTTTTCTTCCTGAAACATTTGAGTGCATAACCCAGAGTACACTGAACCTTCACTGACATCTAGTCCACATTCCTCAAGATCTTCTTTGTAGAAAATCTGGTTTCCTTTCTCCAACTGTTGAAAGGCCAATTTCCCAAGCTTCAGAATAATCTCATCAAAAGACCTTGCATTGGCTTTAGGTTCAGGGTCATCATGGTATTTTTTCCCCATCTGTTGCTGCAGAGAAATTAAGAAACTTGTGTACATCCCTGTGAGGGTTGTGGGAGTTTTGTCATTGCTCTCTCGAGCCAGGAGAGGCTGAAGAACAGTAAGAGAGATCCAGCAGAAGACAGGGATATGGCACATGATGTGCAGGCTTCTGAATTTCCTGATGTGACGGATAATGTTTTCAGAAACCTCAGGACTGCTGTTATTTTTGAAGTATTGCTCTTTCTGCTCATCGTTAAATCCTCGCACCTCTGTCACTTGATCAATGTAGTCTCGGGGTATCAGACTGGCTGCTGCTGGTCTGGATGTGATCCAGATGAGAGCAGAGGGAACCAGATGTGTCTTCATAAGGTTTACTATTATCTTACTCACTGTTGTTTTTTCATTTACATTTGTAAATCTGTCATCATCTTTAAAGATCAACGGAAAACAACATTCATCCAGCCCATCAAAGATGAACATAACTTTACCATCACCTTCAGGAAGAGAGGACAGTTCTTCAGGACTACTAAAGAAGCATTTGTTAAGCAGTCCCAAGAGACTGTACTCCTCTTTAATCAAATTCAATTTACGGAATGGAAGTGGAAATATGAAGACTATATCCTGGTTGTCTATTCCTTCAGCCCAGTCAAAGATGAATTTATTGACAGAGACAGTTTTTCCCACTCCTGCAATCCCCATTGTCAGCACTTTTCTGTTTTGTCTATCTGTGTCACGCTGGACTTTAAACATGTCATTACACTTGATTGGCTTCTCCTCTGCAGTCAGTAGGTTCTGGTTTGATTCGATCTGTATCACCTCATGGTCATTCACTCTTCCTCCAGTCTCATTCTCCACCACATATAAATCAGTGTAGATATCATTCAGGTATTTTTGATGACCTGTCTCTGAATTACCAACCAATATCCGCTTATATTCCTGTTTTAATTTGTTCCTGAGTCTGAGGCTGGTCTCTGTGTAATCATGAAGAGTAACTTGACCTTTTAAGAAGAGGGGAAAAAGACAGCAAAGACTAAGTGATTGTGGTGTTCATAAATTCATGCATCTACTGTATTCAAATTAGTCTTACACATCTTACACTGATTATACAACATATAAGTTGACAACATATAAGGTGATGAAAATGCCTTGACCAACTCTGACTAGAATGCAATTGGTTTCAATTTTACACTTTCTGAATAAATTTATTTTTATAATTCCTTCCAGAACTTTTATAGACCTATTTTGTGTTTGCAAACAGCAATGTTTTTTTTTTTTTTTTTGGCACAGCCTACCTGGTGGCAGAAAATGACAGTTGTGCAGTAGCAGTTAGTGGAAGCCACGGAATAAAAGAATAAAGTTCATTTACAATTTACATCTCACAATTCTTAGAAGACAAAAACAGAATTGTTAGACGTATTTGTTATTCTGTCTTTTTTTTCCTCAGAATTGTGAGTTCTTATCCTGCAATAAACAGCAAAAAATCTAGCTGTGTCGATCGGTTTATGACTTTAAATAGATAGTGAAAGTGAACACACAACTTTTGGCATCTGTTGTTGCATTAAAGGCGAATTCTCTCAGAGATGATGAGATGAATCTACCTCAGTGCTGATAATGGTATTATATATCTTGAATTACTAGCTTCATATTTCTCTCATAGACTATTTCTCGCTGACCATACATTAATGACAGTGAAAAATTAGAAGATTCAGTATTGTTAAACTGTTTTTTAAGGCGTAGTTTGCAGCTACTTTTGATTTTCAAAGCTGACTTATTTGCCTTGTTCAGATCATAAAGACTGTTAGATAAGCCTAAATAATTTTAGTGATAATAAAATTAATAATAATAATTTGTAATTGTATTGTTGTTAGTGTTATCGGAGTCATTAAATATTTTGTGAATATACTATGGAAACAAAAAATGCTGGCGAATAGCAATGCCGTTTTCATCTTGGCTTAAACTAAGAATGATGTGTCTCTTTTATAACAAGCACTACTGACAATTTGTGAATGGATCACCTTGCAATTCAACTTTGATGTGGAATGTAGTTTTGTAGTAGGCTATGTTTTAAAAACCTTTTCATTGAGTCTTAAATCCTCATATGCACGTGTCACAAGTGTGGTTATGTCGTTATAAAATTAGTAAAGGCAAGTGAATTATAAAGTGGATTTAATAATAATAATAATAATAATAATAATAATAGTACTAATAATAACAGCCCTATAATAGTAGTAGTAATAATAATACAGATTATTATGGAAAACGACCCCTTATCGTCTTGATATCGTCAAAGGCATCAGCCCTCGGCAATATGTCTGACTATTGTCGAAGCGCGATACTATCGTATATCGGCACAACCCTAGTCACTATTGGACTACGATCAATTTAAAGTCCATGCTGACCTAAGTTATTAAAAGCTTTTTGATCAAACCATTGACATCCAGCACATCAAACAAGACATGAGACTGTATTAGGGTTATAGTTTGGGGTTATTGCGATGACCCTTCTTATGTAGAAGTTGCTTGCAGAATTTCCGGTTTTAAGATCCTTGTACACCATTTAACTATTTGTAAATTCATGACTAGACACTCTGTTTTATTAAATGTGCTTGTATAAGATCTGCTGCTGTTCTTCTTGGCCCTGTAATTGTTACTTGCTGTTATATTTTCTCTTGTTACCATGTACAGGCAGTGATTATTTACCCCCTATCTCATTTGAATGAGCTCCAACAGCGGCAGATGCCTTTATATTGCCTTCAGCTTGACCTGCGTGTAATAGAGGGAGAGAGAGGATCACTCGCTGGGAAACAAAAATCAGACAAACTCATAAGCAGAGGAACGTTTAAGTCAAATCATCTCAGTGGTAATCAGTCATTCACATTACAGTCACAGTGAATGAAACATTACCTTGCTTGTAATTGTTCTCCAGCTGCTCAGCCAGATAATTGTGGTTCATCTTCCTCAGGATCTTCACCGTGATCTTCACAGCTTCTTCTGGTCCAAAATGTGCTACCATCTTATCCACTGTTTTTAACCTATCTGCATTCTCCATTTCAGAATTTGATATACACTCATGCCTCTTTAAGTACCACTGAAACTGACTGAGTTCAGCTTCTAGCAGGTCCTTCAGTGAGTTCAGAAGCAGCTCTTCAACAGACGTCATCGTCCTTCACAGATTAACAGCTGCAGGACAAAAAGAAAAAGATCTGAAGTAGTTTCTCTCTTAACATGTGGACCTAAGCAGTGAAATGTTATTTGGATTATGAAATGAAGCTGTGATCGGATCAGGAATCCCAGAGGAACCTCATCCAAACTCATCTGTTAAAGGGGTCCTATAATGCCCCTTTTGCATGATATCTATCTGAAACATGCAACCAATAAGTACACCTAGCAATCACCTGAGTACCCTATAAAATACATAGTTAAGAGACGGACGGACAGACAGCATTGCCGAAAAAAAAAGACTAATTTAGTCACTTTATAACTGTAAAACTTTGTTTGCACATCACTGTATATGTGTTTGGATGCTTTAGATGCTAAACTAAATTGTAAGAAACATTTCAGATTATAATGACTTTAGTTGACTGATGTTATGATAACACATTCAAATATATAAAGTCAGTTGTGTTTTTTTTCATCCCGGCCCGCGATAGATGACGTCATCGCGGATGATGTCATTACATCAGAGCGTAAAAGAACCGGTGAACCATCTTTTTCAACTAGTTTATTGAATCAAACTGTCTGAAACAACCGGTCCGCGGAAAAGAACCAAACTTCCCATCACTAATTGGCACCTCTGAGTCCAGACCTTCATTTTATTGAAAGTCTTTGGGATGTTCTGGAGTAGACTTTACAAAGTGTTCACCTCTTGAATCGTCAATACAAGATCTTGATCAAAAATTGATGCACCTCTTGATGGAAATAACATCACAATATTTTTTTCCACCAAGAGGTGCATAATTTTTTGGTCAAGACTTGTAATGACGATGCAAGAGGTGAGCACTCTGTAAAGTATCCTCCAGCACATCCCAAAGATTTACACTGAGGTTAAGGTCAGTGCCAATTCATGTGTGAAAATGATTCTTTATGCTTTTACTTGCGTTTTTGCAGTTTCCCCTATTAAATCCAGTCATGCAGCAGGTTCTTTTGCTGAGGGAGCACGTTCTGGCGGGAAATTGATGTCAATGCATACTCTCTATAATTAAATGTATAATGCAATATTGTTGACAATGGTTTACAAAATAAAAACTATGCTAAAATGTCTCTTCATTTTCGTTGACCAAAACGAAATGAAATGTCATATTGTTATTTCGTCTCGTTTAGTCGCTAACTTCAGGGGTTGCATCAGGCCGCACTGCGCAGACGCCGGCAACGTCAGTTCCTCAAGCCCCACTCATGGCTTTTTTTCTTGAAATGGAGACATTCTCTTATCTCAAATAATTCCAAAGTGGCCCCAATATTGACCCAAACAATGTGTCCCACTCAAAGGAGAAAAGCCCATGATCCTTATTAAGTTTAGCTGCCTGGTTATGCAGATCTTTAGCTAAATTGTGCCCCTTGGATCTTGTGTTCTGCAGTAAAGACCATCTCACTCTTCCAGTGTTGTCTGTGATATATGAACTTTGCGATCACTTTGCATGTTCCTCCCTGGAAGGCTAACAGTATATTAAAAGCCATTCGATTTGGTAAAGCAACCTTCTTCATTGTGGAGGATGTGACTGTTAAGAATTTCATCACACTCAAATTTGTAAAAATATTTATTCCAAGACTAAAAACGCCAACCTTCAGCTCATACAGTACAAGACTCTTCATAGAACACACTACACTTGGGAAAGGCTGTCTAAAATGGGATTCACATCAGAAATTTGCTCACACTGCTCACAAAACCGCCCGGACACATATATCCATGCCACATGGCACTGCCCACCCATTAAAACACTTTTGGAAAGACGTCACTGAATCCCTATCCCACCTCATAGGCTGCCACATCCCATTATCCCCCTCCCTCTGTCTACTGGGCGATCTATCAACTCTCAATCAGGAAATAACAAACAAAAGGATGCTTCTTGTAGCCCTAACCATCGCCAAGAAAACTATCTTCTTGAACTGGAAATCCCGAAACACTATTCACATAACGCACTGGAAAAATGTGCTCATAGGCTACATCTCATTAGAATATTTTTCATCTCATTACATTATTATTATTATCATCAATGTTATCTATGATTGTTACTGATATTACTACTGCCATCAACACAAATTATCATCACCATCTTTAGTATCATTATTATAATCATTACTGTTATTATCATTAGTGATACTGCTGTTGCCATCATCACAAAATATTATCAATATTAATATACATGCTATTACTGTTTAAATACTTCTATTACTATTATTTGTCATTTCTGCTTAGTTTTAATTGCTGTTACTATCACTGCTGTTTTATTGTTGTTTTTGTGTTTTGTTGTGGTTTTGTTTACCCTATGTTGTAAGTTTTGCACTCCTAATAAAAAAAATTTAAAAAAAGAATTTCATCACACGTGCCAACCAGAAACCCTGGTTCACTAGAGAGGTACATACGCTCCTGAAAGCACATAATGCTGCATTAAAGTCTTCTAACAAAGAAGCTCTTAGACTTGATAGAAACAATTTAAATCTTGGTGTGAGACCAAAATGTGCTTATGGACAGAAAATCCAGAGTTACTTCTCTAATATAAAAGATCCCAGGCTCTAGGGTATCAAGTCTAACACAGATCACAGGTCCTCTCAGCTACACTGTGATTACAACATCGACCTCCTCAATACACTTAACACCTACTTCAGCAGGTTTGAGGAAAATCCCAGATGATGCAGTACTCTGCCTTAACCAGACAACAGGATGTGTACTCAAGGAATGTGCGAACCAACTTGTGATACCTCCATAAAAGAGAAAACTTTTCCAAATTAATGTTTTCATGTTTTGATGATTATTTATTTGTTTATATTTTTTTGGTAAACTATTTGTTTGTAACTATTTGACATTATCTGTGGGGCAGGGAATGTGATGGGAAAAGGAAGGACTCTTATTGTGAAAGGCCTTTGTGTAAAGGAGAGGTGGCCATTTTGAAGTCGAGGGTGGCTCATGAGGCAGCATGCATGGAAGACAGGCTAACAAAGGAGTGCCTGGGGTTTTTTGAGGGTTTTTTCCCAGTGGATTATCTCCTTTTGGGATCATTGGGGGACTGTTTTCCTCTTCCTCAGAGGTATTGCCTTAGGAGCCCAGAGAATCCCTGATAAGCTAACGTGGGTGAGACCGTTGGGGTTTGTTTTTTACTTTTTCTGCTTCATACAAATTTCCTTTTTTGCTTGGATTATCCTGTTTTTTTGGACTGCTTTTTTGGACTGCTTTTGTGGATTACTTTTTTGAACTCTTTTTTGACTACTTTTTTGAACTGCTTTTTGAACTCTGATTGTTGGTGTTCTATGGGACTTTGTAGGTTATGTTTAAGGCTTTTTTTTGATTTAAGGACACAATTCATGTTATCCTTGGAGTTATGAGGGGTGTATGTATTTGGAAGAAAGTTTGTTAATTCATGCATTGAACAGTGAATGTCTTGTGCTTTGTATATGTTTTATTAAATTGATAATGTTAAGATATACTGACCCACACTAACCTAATAGAACCCCGTGATAACAAGGAGACTTAAAGAGAGAAACGTTTAACTTGTTACAAACTAACAGACATCCTCACAGACATTTATAACATCTCCCTAAGGCAAGCCATCGTACACCTGTGCATCAAGGCCACTATCATCATACCAATGCCAAAGAAATAACCAGCATCAACTACTGCAAAATAGCCCTCACATCCTTTATGATGAATTGCTTTTAAAGGCTGGTCAAATGTCACATTACATCAGGACTTCCAGCAGAACTTCACCCACTCCAGTTTGCATACCACCCTAAGTGCACCAATGACACCATACCAGCAGCACTTCATCTGAGCCTGGCGCATTTGGAGAACAAGATCCGGATGCTCTTCATTGATTTCAGCTCCGCCTTTAATACAGTCATCACCCAGGGCTAGGAAACTTGGCCCATTAAGCATCAACACTCCATGTGCAACTGGATATTGTACTTCCTCACTGATAAACCCCAGACAGTATGAGTTAGGAACAAAACCTCTGGAACCATCGTACTGAACACCAGGGTTCTCCAAGGCTGTGTCTTGAACCCACTGTGGTTTACTCTGATGACACATGACTGTTGCGCTAGATACAGCTTGAACCACATTAAGTTCATAGACGACACAACAGTGGTGGGCCTCATCAGAAATTATGACAAATTGGCCTACAGAGAAGAAGTTATGGTGTGATAATAACAACCTGTCATTGAACGTCAACAAAACTAAAGAGATCACTGGAGGAAGTATAGGGTTCATAACCCACTCATAATCAATGGCAGGGCTGTGGAGTCAATGAGAAGTACTAAGTTCTTGGGGGTGCGTAGCACTGAGGACTTGTCATGGACCATTAATACCATATCCCTGTTCAAGAGCGCTCAGCAGCGCCTATAATGAGGAGAGCAAAGAGGATGAGGTGAGCAAACCTTCTCCCTATAGAGGCACTATAGAGAGCATTTTGACCTGCAGCCTCTCAGTCTGGTATAATAGCTGCACAGCCGCAGACCAGAAGTCCCTTCAGAGAGTGTTGAGGACAGCAGAGAAAATCATCAGGACCTCCCTCCCATCTCTACAGGAACTAGATCTCTCATGCTACTTTAACAGAGCCAGCAAAATAATCAGTGACTCCACCTACTCCAGCCAGGGACTTTTTACTCTTTTACCTTCTGGGAAACGCTACCGTAATGGAGAAACCGACTGGAGAAACTAGAAGAACTGGAAGAGAGAGCGACTCTAATTAAATTCTGAACACTTTCTCAGGAAGTTAACACGCACATCTAAGATAACACACCCTACTGGGTGAAGACAGAAGAGTTGCACCTCACTTTTAATTTTCAACATCTGTTTCCTTACTCACTATCCCTCTCTTTGCCCCTTCTCATCTCCTAAACTCAGGACACTCCAAAACTCACCAAAAATCCAATGTCTCATTCAAGATGAACATGATAATTCGTGTTTGGTATCATTTAAAATGTCTCAGTGCGACTGGTATAATGGTCTTGTCTCCACAGATGTAAACCAAAAGGTAATAAGGGCTTTAAAAGTTTAGAGATACTTTGCTTACTGTGGTGGGTGTGGCCTTTTTCCAGGGTCCTTCCTCCAAACTACCTGTGCAGAGTGCAGAGAAAAGTGCTCTATAAATGAAACAGATTATTTATTATTAGTAGTAGTAACTAATATTTATCCAAATTAATTAATATTGAATCAAGATTGGAATCAAAACGCAAGCTTATGAATTGAAATCGTGAAGTTTGTGACAAACACTAATAAAACTGTAGCCTGCCATTCATTGTACAATGTAAACATTGTAACATGTTGTCTCTAAATTTAATGAATTCTATTTAATTATCAAATATTTTGGCAATCCCAATACACTTATTGTGATGGTTTTTTTTTTTTTTTACAAAGAATAATTTAACTGATAGCATTAGTTATTTTATGTTTTTTTTTTAAAGATTACTATAGATATCGCAGTATATTTTTTATTGTGAATTCTTTTGCCCATGACAATCGTGCACTGAAAAATCTGATATCTTGACGGCCCTAATCTAAATGAGTTTAAGTAAAGTTTGTGAGATGAATACGGCTAATTATGAAGAGAGAACATAGATTTAGAGGCATCAAAAAGCTGTGTTGTTTAAATCTGCAAAGCAAATATTTGTTTTGAGTTTTGCAAGCAATCAAAGACCATTATAAAGAATGTGTCAATGCTGTTTGTTAAATCTAGATCAATGTAAATGGATACATGACACTTTTAAATCTATATATGTCAATATTTTATGAAGTAGTATTTACTAACCATGAATAATGATGATGTGGATGTTTCTTGTTCCTCCAATGAACTTGAAGTTGAAATTGAAACCATTCAATTCTGCATTTTCATAAAGAAATGTGGAGGGAGGAGTTTTCTTCAGGACCTAAACTGGTTATACCAGGACTTTTGGGGAAAAAATAATAGAACCAGTTTTTCATAGGGACTCTTGATGTCACAATCGCAGTTCTGTCTTTTTGTTGGTAACACTTTAGAAAACTGATCCTTCATTAATAAATAAATACACAGGAACAAATGAGTAATGCATTATTAACACTATAGTAACTACTATTAACTAACAAACTCTGATGAATGAATTAGTAAGTAATAGTGCTCAGTTGAAGGTGGTAGTTCACTATTAACTAATTAGTAACTACTGTTTTTTTCATACCTCCCAGAGAACTACTATATACATGTTCGTAATTAATGAGAATAATGCATAATGTATAATTATTTCTAATGTGAAGGTCTTGGTAACCCATTAGTAATGACTGAAATATTACCAAATATTTGTCACCCTTGGATCAGTATTCTAAAGTGAGAAACATGATAACTCTCTAGTAACTACTGAAGTCTTTGTAAACTTTAGATTTTTTTGTAAAATATTGGATAGTAATAACTCAAGAGTTACTATATAACTCTAAAGGAACTACTTCTTATTTGGATCAGTATTCTAAAGTGTAGATCATGGTAACCCACAAGTAATTACTTAAGTGTTACCAAATATATCATAAGGAATTACTGTCCAAAAACATACAAAGACTTTTACAAAGAGAGTTATCATGCTTTTCACTTTAGAATACTGATCCAAATAATTAGTAATTCCTTCTTAAGTATTTGGTAATATTTCAGTCATTACTAATGGGTTACCATGACCTTTACTTTAGAATTAATTATACATTATGCATTATTCTCATTAATTACGAACACGTAGTAGTTCTCTGGGAGGTATGAAAAAACAGTAGTTACTGATTAGTTAATAGTTAGCTACTTTCAACTGAGCACTATTACTTACTAATTCATTAATCAGAGTTTATTGTTAGTTAATAGCAGTTACTATAGTGTTAATAATGCATTACTCATTTGTTCCTGTGTAGTTATTCCTTAATGAAGGATCAGTATTCTAAAGTGTTACCTTTTTGTTTTGCACTTCACCCGAACTACATTTCCCATCATTCATTGCACTGATTACACACACGGCTGTAGCCAATTACACACCCTACTACATAAGCCATGGACTTTCTCTCTCTCACTGCCGAGTATTTTTTAGTGTTTATGCTGTTTAGTGGAGCTACTTTACAGAACCAGTTCCCAGTCCTTGTCTGAGTTTATAGTTCTTATCATAGTCTGGATTATCCTTTAGCCTAGCCCTCCTGGATATTGCTCTCCACAGAATGACCATGCTCGTCCCTGGATTACTCTTCTGTCTGCCCTCAAATACCTGGAGGCCATTGTCACACCCTTGCCTGTTTTTGACTATGTTTTAGAATAAAGCTTTGCATATGGATCCGCATGCCTCTCATTGCAGTCCCTCCGTAACACTTGACATAAGAGTGAAACTATGTGGTAAGATTCAGGTAAGATTACTTTAATTTCTGCACTTAATTACATAACGTGTAAATTATATAAGTTAAAACTTTTTATTCCAGTGGGTTTATTATAAGAACCCAGTTCTATTAAATCATGATGATAAATGTATGTTTAGTTTTTTCACACTACAATTTTTATAAAATGTTTACAAAACACTAAATGTGTTAGGACATTTTACTTTATATTTCAAAGTGCATTCTGAACACGTGATCTTCTGAAATGCCCACATGTAAAACACAGACACTCCTACCTCTGTAATAAACACGGAGATGTTAGTCCCGTCCGAATCCGTACATAAAATCACAGACGTAGGTTGATAAGAATTGTTACTCAAATGTCGTTTGGAAAACTAGTCCTGTCCGAATAGGGCTTTTGATGAAGTCAGTTTGACGGCTTGGGTTAAAAACGCTTAAATCTGATACATATCCAATCCCTGGACATGCAATCTACGTCTGAACACGCATATCCGATTCCCATTGGAATTCCAAGCCATCACACGGTGAGGGCAATATGTTTGCTCACTAAAAGGTAGCTTTAAGGGTGTATTGTGAAGCAGCCGTGCTTGTATGCGGTTGCACTAAAAATCAAAGCTTTATTATTGAGGTGGGAACTTGTCTATAGATAACTATGTCTAATGTTATCTATTTTTCTAGAAAGAAATTGCGTGCGTTTCACTAGCCTATGTACTGCAACGAGAAATAATGTAATAAATTAATACCGTTATCTGCATATTATGTTGAGTCTCCGAGAGAATTTGCTCCGTTTATGCAGCGTCAGACATCTCCGTCGCTTTTTACTTTCAATTTCTGTAGTGAATACTGACCAATGTTGAGACTTTTTCACCAGCATACATGCACGAAGTTGAAAAACTCTTGCTCAAAGTTGTACGTTGCTTCTTGTGTAATCCGGTTTTTAAGTCTGACGTCACGCGGCAGCGCTTCCGGGTCCAAACGCTCTATTTCATACCACAAGAAAACAACAAATGGTGCTAATATACACACACGATGTGGTGTAATACTACAAAAAATATATAATTATAACCTTTATCTCAGATGGCCAGACAAATCCCAGATGGCCAGACAATGATTCATCTTTTATAAATCATTAAAATATTAATGTCTGTGACGCTGTGAGCACAGAGAATGTTGTGTAGACTGCAAGTATTTAAAATGTTTAACTTTTGAAAATGTTTGTTTATTATTGTCACGGCACGAAGAAAGACAGAAGGTAGATCCAATAGCAGCAATAATTTAATAAGGGCAATTCCAAAACGTAGTCCAAGATACAGGCAGGGGTCAGAATCCATAAACAACAGTCCAAACATAAAACAAGAAACAGGAAACACGAAAACCAAAACGGGAAAACAGTAAACATGAAAACCAGAGAACCAAACAGGAGGGTGACATTCAACAATGAACCACACCTACAGACAGCAAACACTCAAACTAAATAGACAGACACTAATGACCAAATACACAACAGCTGGGTGCAATGATCAGTGCTGATTAGTCCGGGAAGTGTGTATGGGGAATGTAGTCCATGAGACAGGTGGAAATGACAGTCCGGGACGGAGTGCCCTCTAATGGCTGAAGGGCACTCTCACAGGTGATCGCGACGGCAGGCTCTGAGGGCGTGATCGCGACGGCAGGCTCTGAGGGCGCCGACAGGGCAAGGCGCTTCGTTGGCGCTGACAGGGCAGGGCGCTTCGGTGGCGCCGGCAGGGCAGGGCGCTTCGGTGGCGCCGGCAGGGCAAGGCGCTTAGGTGGCGCCGGCAGGTCAAAGTGCTTCGGTGAAGCATGAACAGTCTCTATAGTCGAAGGACCTTGAATGACGGAAGAGGCCCTCTTCCTAATTCTCCTCTGCTTACGAGGGTGAGGCGGTGGCTCACCCAAAATGGACTCACTGACTGGAGCGGGCTCTTGAGTGGACTCACTGGCTGGAGCGGGCTCTGGGTGAGGGTGAGTAGCTGAACGGCCTCTGTGAGAGAGATGGTGGACAAAGCCCCAAAAGTCCAGGGTCTGGAGCCCCTCCATCTCACACCGATGCAAAGGGTCATCAAGGCCTGCATTAAAAATGTCTTTAAGTGCCTCGTCGTTGTATCGCAGTCCCTCTGCCATCGTCCAGAATAAACGCGCAAACTGCCCAACCTCTCTTTCCTCCTGGCGCAGCGCCATCACTGCCCGAACACGAACCATCCGCTCTCTGATGGAGGCTGGGGAGCGGATCCGACTATCCATTCCGCTGGATCTAGGTTGTTGGTTCATTCTGTCACGGCACGAAGAAAGACAGAAGGTAGATCCAATAGCAGCAATAATTTAATAAGAAACAGGAAACACGAAAACCAAAACGGGAAAACAGTAAACATGAAAACCAGAGAACCAAACAGGAGGGTGACATTCAACAATGAACCACACTTACAGACAGTAAACACTCAAACTAAATAGACAGACACTAATGACCAAATACACAACAGCTGGGTGCAATGATGAGTGCTGATTAGTCCGGGAAGTGTGTATGGGGAATGTAGTCCATGAGACAGGTGGAAATGACAGTACGGGACGGAGTGCCCTCTAATGGCTGAAGGGCACTCTCACAGGTGATCGTGACAATTATGAATAAATAGCGCTCATAAACGGCCGTCATTTGCATTCTCAAGTGAAACGAGTCGAGGCTTGGACCCGGAAACGGCGTTCCTTACGTCATTACTTAACAAGCGGATATCCATCGGCTCCCCCTCTCCTTTTATTTTTTATTTATTTATTTATTTATTTTAATTATAAACTTACAACATATATGTCACAGATCCCGTGTTTCCCTGGACTCCATATCCCATGATCCACCTGTTCTCCACACCTGCACTCACTTCCCTCGTCAGCCCCCCATCATCACGGATCACCTGCACCTGGACTCTATTATCTGCACTCCCTTTATAATGCACTCACTCCCTGCACTCCTTGTCCGTTCTCTGTTTAAGTTATGTGTATGTTTGGTGTTCCTGCCCTGTATCTATTAAAGAAGTATCTATATTGTGGAAATCCGTATCTGCCTCATCTCTCTACACCAGCAACCGTAACAAATATAAATATATATATATATATATATATATATATATATATATACACAGACAGACAAACTACACAATAAAACAAAACATGCGAAAATATCAAATACAACAAGAGGATAAGGGGGAGTTATATCTCAGAATTACATTGACTTTAAGGGGTGTTTGATATTTTCCTTTACTTTTCTTTCCCTTCGTCTCTCCTCATATGCTTCTGTCAACACTGTAATATCATTAGTAGTTATGCTAATAATAGAAATATTATGGGGTTTGGCATTGATTGGGCTATTTATGATCGTTCCTGGGGGCGGGGAAGAAAGAATCCTACCATCCTACCATTCTCCTTTTAAAATGGAAAGATTTACAATATTATGACAAAGGGATACATACGCCACTGCCTGTTGGCATACATCTTTACAATTAAAGATGTGAACATGAACTTGCGCACTGTGTAATGCGTGTCAGCATGTGCTCCAGAGACTTCTGAATACACTTGATAAAGTAGTCGGATTTAAGCATTTACATGGTCATTTTTTGCTATTGGATCGGATTAGAAAAGGAATAAACCACCCCTTCCAAACGGATCGATTAAGGTGTTTACATGAATGTTTATCAATCCGATTACAAATGGATTATTTTGGTGCATGTAAACGTAGCCACTGTAGCCACTCTCTCTCTCGCGTGTTCTCCCTAGCTCGCTCGAATTCATAAAAAAGTATGGAATTGTAAAACTAATAATTGTAGATAAATTATCAAATGCAAATTACCTTTATTTTCTGGTCTATATCCATTCATTTAGTTGCGTCTAAAGTGAATATAAACATGCTGGCCAAAAAATCAGATATGGTCAATAGATCGTATCTGTGCATTAAGACTTGCAGTGTAAATGCAGCCTTTGTCCTAAATGAGATACAGTTTCAACAGTATAAAAACCTATGACGAGTGTGTGTATACATTTGCATACTCCTGCTGTAATCCTGATCTCTCCTCCATGATCCACACTAAAAAAGAAACACACAGTGTCACAGTTAATCAGTAAACACACATACATACATTCACTCTCTATTACACGGACACGTGCGCGCACGCACACACACACACGTTTGTTTGTCTATATTAGTCACTTCCATTGTCCTTATATCAGGTTAGTAATTCACACACAGCAGTACAGGGCTGTTAGCACATATTTACGATTATGATTTGTAATTGCACCTGAAAGTTGCATAAATGTATGTTTTTTTTCCCCAATTTTCTTTCACTTGATTTCTTGCAGGAAATTAATATTGTAATAATGAAATATTGTTTTAGGTTATCATCAAAGCCCTGTCTGTTTCGTTGTAGATCATTAGATGGTCATTCTGCCTCAGAATCCAGTCTGAAGTCAGTTTTGAGAAGATCTTTCATGCACAGCCAGCAAATACACCCGTGCGGCCCACCGTGGGCAGGTGTGGGTTCGTGTGGGACAGTGTGGGCACTGCAGGACAAACCCACACTAAAGCCCACAGCAGTTTTGACCTTTCTGGCCCTTGTAAGTGTAAGTTTTAATGATTATGTAAATTTTCATGTAAATAATAACTTTGCATAATACTTGAGACATGCAAATTAATTAATGTATTTATTCTCTTTCTATTTTACGTCTGTTATAAAATTGGCCAATTCGCACGGGACAAGACATCGTAACTCGAATTACACACTGCCGTCACTTCCCTGTCATCATGTGGGTATATATTGCTTCCTGATACCATGTGCACAAACACATATAATCTAAATAAATAAACCATAAATAACAGTTAGGTCCAATTTATTAATTAAATTCTGATTGAATTATGATGGTAATAGGCACTTAGCTAAAGATAAAATTAGTTTTTAGTTTTGTTCTTTTTTACTGTGAATGGTATGTGGAAAATACCTGAGGTTTGCCCCAGACATGTCCCGCCACCTACAACACAAATGAGTGTCTTCAAGTGCTTCCATGCTTGAAAAATGCGCAGAAAACTACATTTAAACAGAAAATGGTGGAATTTTACTGTACATATTTACAGCGGGTCTATTTGAACCGGATTATTATTACCTGAGGTAATTTTTCTGGACCTTTTTACAGAAGGTAAAAGTCGCCGTAATCTTCACTGACATTGTCCGTAATGATTACTGAGATGACACATTCGGAAGGGACTAAAATCACAGAAGCTCTGGTAATAATTACTTTACCCCACCTCCCCATGTAAAACGAATCTCGTCCGAACAGGGTTTTTATTGTATGTGTGTGCATTTGTATGAGAGAGAGTAGGAGAAAGCAAATGAAAAGTTATTTTGTAGGAAAATCATGGAAATGGTTAATGATTCATATTGTAATTTTGTTATATTATTTTGTTTGGTCAGTGTCTACTTCAGAATGAAACATTTAATAGCCTGGAGACTAGAGCTAAACCTCTGTAAATTCTCAACAAGAACTTTTGTAAATGAATGAAAGAAACAAAGTGTAACTGGTTTGTAATAAGTTAAGATTGCAATCCTTTTTTTGGAGTTGTTTAAACCACTCCCCTCCAAAAGTTCGTCTGCTATGAGCGAGAGATGGAGAGGAGGAGCGCTAAAGTAAAACTCTGCCCTCTTTTCAATATTCCATTTCACTTGAAAATATGTCACAACACTGGAGAAAAGTGGTTTGCAACTTCAGGTTCACAGGGACTTTAACATTAATCATGCTAATGGTATCTTTGTAAGACTGCCGACTCTATTGAAGAGTAGCATGGGAAAACAAATGTCTAACTTTTGACTTTTAACATTTAAAAACAGATTCCAAATTCCAAAGCTTGTATACAATCTCTACAAGCATAATATAGCATATATGTGCAGTCAGATAAAATAAGCCTAGAATATGAATGCAACTGTGAAATTTTGTCTAAGGGAGGAAAATGCATGCCCTTAATGTGAAACTGTGTGTTGCATTATTCTAGGATCTTGTCTACATATATCACATCTTGTCTGTTTTTCTCCCATTTTCTGCTTGTCTGTACAAGGTAAGCTTGGCTATTGAGACCCTGCGACCTCATATGAAAACATTACATTTTTGCCTCTTGACATAATGATAGTCAGTTTTGTAAATCTTAGACCTGTTGGCCACATTTAGGGACACTGCCCACACCATCTTGTGGTGATATCACAACATTTCACCACTGTCAGTGAGAACAAAATGGCTGGAATTTCAGCAAAAAACTTCTACCCCAGTTCCTGAAAGAAAAATGACCCAGGTAAAAAATCTATTCAAATTATATGAATGAAACAAATGTATTTATGTACAATACTGTCTCTATCATCATATGGGGATTAAAATTTGACATATTTTAGAAATAGTACCACTCTAGGACATCAGTAAATGTGAAGCACTCGTTTGAGGACATTGGGACTATATAACGTTATTTTTTCTACCATGTGGTTAGCTAAACATGGGAATATTTAGATGGATCGCATTGAAAAAACAACATTTGTCTGTGTGTGTGTGTGTGTGTGTGTGAGCAGAGTAAATCATGGTAAATCATAGTAAATAATACTACAATATGGTTTATCAAGGTGAATCATGCTAGAATCCTGGTAAATCATTCTAGTAAATATCGGATATCGGCAGATAGGCCTACTCAAACCCCAGCTGGATCTCTAATTTTTTTTTATGTTATTACAGCAAAACTTTCATTGTCAAGAGCATAACAATTGCTCATGGCAATTGCAAACAACTCTGAGGTGGAGGACCTCTCAGATGGGAAAGATAATGATCCTGCTGTGGACGAAGTCATTTTACAAGATGTTGACCTCATGGATGAGCATCCTGATTTTTCGCCACCTGATTCATCAGGAGATGATTCCGGTGAAGAGTACACACCACCTGATGCAGCTGAAGATACTGACTCTGAGAATGAAAGTCAGCCAAATCATCCACAAGTGCACAGACGTGGACGTAAACAACAGCATATTGAGAATGATGAGCTGCATGAGGACGATCAGAGACATGGAGAGCCCAGACCAGAACCAAGGAATGCTGGACGTGGGGAACGCTGGAGGTCTGCTCCATTTAGACCAAATTTGGTCCAGTTTCATGATGGAGATGATGGACTGAAAGAATAACAGGTTGGCAGCCACTGAATTATGTGGAGCAGTACATTGACTTAGACCTGATGACACTCATTGCTGACTGCACAAATGCCATATCACTGGGTAACAGTGGGAGATCTCTCAACTTCGGTAGATGGGATTTATCACTTTTTTGGAGCAGCAATCTTTGTCTTGCGTGCCTTATCCACAGATAAGGATGTTTTGGTCCAATGCCCTACAAATCCCCGCCATTAGTAACACGTCACATGATCGCTTCTTCAAACTTAGGAGCCATCTGAAAGTAGTTATTGACTATGATGTACCAGAAGATAAGAGGGAAACCAACAAATTCTGGAAGGTGAGGCCTTTTATGGACCGTATACTTACCGGCTGCCGCCTTCAGGTTCGTCCAGAATGCGTCTCAATAGACGAACAGATGATCCTGTTTACAGGGGCCTGTCCATTCCAACAATACGTGCCACTAAAGCCAAATCCAGTGGGAATGAAGAACTTTGTGCTGGCATCTGTGGATGGACTATTGCTAGACTTTGAAATCTATCAAGGTTCAAAAACCTTGGCTTCGAGGGTTAAGGACTCAGATGGATTGGGTCTAGGAACACTAGTCATCAAACATCTTTCCGAAACCCTCACTGCTGGCACACAAGTGTATTGTGATCGATTCTTTACCACCATACAAGCAGCTAACCACATGCTGAAGGATGATATTTATCTTACTGGTAAAATGATGAAGGGCCGAGTCAAACAAGCAATGAACAAGTTACCAGATGACAAAACCCTGAAACACCAAGGGAGAGGTGCCGTCTCCACAGTAACCAGGGCAGATGGGAAACTATGCGTGGTCAAATGGTATGACAACAAGCCAGTTGTGATGCTCTCCACTGTTCACTCAGAGCAGCCAGAAGATACTTGCCAGCGGTGGTCCAAGAAGGGAAAAAAGTATGTGACCGGGACAAGACCAAGCATTGTGCGCGAATACAACTCAAAGATGGAAGGTGTAGACATGTCAGATAGAAAGATTAGCTACTACCGAATGTCTGTGCGGACGAAGAAGCGGACAATTCGCATGCTGATGCATTTCATGGATCTTGCCCTTGCCAACAGCTGGCTGCTGCATCGCAGAGATAACCAGGAAAATGGCACCCCAAGGAAATCTATCATGAAGTTTCTTGAGTTTCGCATGGTAGTGGCTCAGGTATTCCTCAGCAAGTGTGATGTTCTTCATGAAGGTGCTCATGTCACAGAAGAAGAGAATGAGAACGGACACCTTCCACCACCAGGCAAAAAAACTTGGGTCGCTCCAATCCCCCATATCTCAGTCTGTTCCAGTGCTGCTCATCTCCCGGAGATGGTGGCCTTGAAAAACCCCATGTGTTGCAGAGCACAAGGCTGCACTGGGAAATCCCGTGTGCGATGCATGACATGCAATGTGCATCTGTGCTTGCAAAGTAAACGAAAATGCTTTGTAGCATTTCACACCGGCCAATAGGGGCTATTCCAGACAGGCTGGAAAGATAAAGGCAGCTAGTTAGAAAAAAAAGCCACAGTTCAAAGGCTGCTCAGCTAAAGTGCAAACTGTAACAATTGAATTCAGCAGTTTTATTACCCTTGTTTCAGGCTGTTTACATTTTAGCCATGTTTCAGGCTGTTTACATTTTATGTAGGCTTTACACTCTGATGTTTACATTTTCAAATAAACTGTGAAAATGTGTCAAATTAACTTTTTGTACCAATGGAGTCTATGTGTGTCATACAGTAAGATAGACCCACTGTACTCATATGAGGACATTCATTTTTGAGAGAACTACTTATTGTATTAAACTGACATTTTGAATTTTGACTAATTAGGACCTTCTGGCCCCAACAGCAAATAATATTTCAAAAAGTTATGATAGACCCACAGTCCTCACATGAGGAGATATTTTTCTGCAAAAACTACTTCCTGTACAAATACAAATTTTAGGTATTATACTTATTAGGTCCTACATAGCAAATAGCAAGAATAATTATAGCAAGAATAATTATAAAATGCACACCAGGCAAACTCTCGGGCCTCAGGAGGTGTGTACTTTGAATTTGGTGCTGCAATTTCATTTTCTTAAACCAATTTTTGTCTTATATGGGGAAGAACACTTGATTGTGATGCTGTTGTGTGTGCAATGCTCATCGGACAAATCAAGCAATGCTAACCGCACAAAATGAAAGTCTCAAAATCCAAATGAATCAAGTAAGATCGACTCAGAAACTAGTCAATGAATGGACATGTGTCAACTGCTCCACAAATTCAGATCTTTCTCATTGCACAAACCAATTCTGACTACATTCTAACGCACATTTGTGAATTTGTCAAATAAATGGGTAGTTGTGCACACATTAATATTTAGCACCATACTAATTCATTGGTAGTTGTTCGTGTGTGGGTTGTGAAATCCTTGAAAACCGCAAAAAGAAAGTCTCAAAATCCAAATGAATAAATGTGATTAACTCAGAAACAACGTCAATGAATGCATATATGTCACCTGATCTACAAATGCACATTTTTATTGCATGCACAAATGATGATGCACTAACATTGGTATTCACAAAAGTGTCTCTTTTTGTACAAAAATTGATGCACATTCATTTAATTCTGCTTTTTGCACACATAAGTTGAAAGGCATTTGGTTGTGCATCGTAAAACATTTGTGCAAAATTTATCAAGTATGTGGATAATTGTGCATGCATTCGATCATACAATCAGTTTGAGTCTAATTTCATCCCATAGAATCTACAGTCTGATTCATCAACACAGTTTCACTGATGTTCCAGTACTAACATGAAACCCAGGATAGAGCGGTTGAGTGAATGTGGTCTAGACTGTGTGGATGAGGCTCATTGTGTCTCCAGAGATGCTGTAGAAGGACAGAGTTCCTGCACTGTGATCCACATACACTCCTATTCTACTGCTGATGGACTTTACAATGAGTTCAGTCCATATTTTTTTGTGTATGAATGAGTATCTGGAGGAAGAGCAGAACAAACTCCAGGAATGATCATTATGTCCAAACAAACACTTATTACCCGAATCCTTCCTCCTGATGCTCTTATATGACACTGATATTAACACATCTTTCCCACTCCACTCAATCTCCCAGTAACAGCGTCCACACACACTCTCTCTACACAACACCTGAGTATTATATCCTTCAAATCTGTCTGGATGGTCAGGATACGACTGGACAGTGTCAGTAATCACTCTGTTCCCCTCAGACAAATGGAGGCGTTTATGTGTTGTGTTCAGATCCAGAGTGAACTAATGGGAATCTGATGGAGAGAAAACACAAGCAACCAATGTTCCCATTCAGTCGGTCACGTTCGACGTACGTCGGACAGACCGACGAATAGGAATCTCGCTAGAGAGGCCAATCTACTTCGAGTGTAACTAAACGAGCCAATGCACATTGGCATGCAATCATATGCATCAGCTGCTTACCTCGCAGCGCGGGTATATAATGAGCAGCAGGTGCGTTGCATCTTCAGCTTTTCGCTTCGGAGCCAAACCTTCCATGAAGACAGCTACTGAAAGGGAGTGTGGTGAACGAGTCTCTCTTCAAGACGTCTCTTTGTTGCGAGGTGCAGGCGGACAGCGCAGCAGCGGGGCCGATTCTCCTTTTGTTTTTATTTTTGCCTTTTGTTTGATTGAGCAAAGCTGTAATCAGCGTGAAGGCCGTTCTCACGGCTGGTGAAACGGTGTGCCAAGAGCGCTAAAAAGCTGTTGTTACAGTTGGTAAGAGGAGCGCCTTCAAGGAGAGTGCACACGACAGGCTGCACATTCCCTGTCTGTGCTGCAGCGGCTATTCCCCTGCGTGCTTCAGCACCTAAAAGAGTCAGTCCTTGAAAGAGCTAACACGAGTAGTTCGTGTCTTTTTAAAGATGTCGGCTTGGGCTTAAGGCACGCTGAGGCAGCGTTTGTGGATGAGTCATGTACCCATTGTGGGATGATGACCATCGCGGAGTTGCGGTCGAGACTCCACTTTCTGCAAAGGGGTGGAGTCCCGGTCCCGACGCCTCGCTCCAATCCTCCTCAGAGGGTTGCTGCGAGCGGCGGGGCTGGTGACTTGAGGATAACGGTGAGCGTGCTTCCTTCGGGGAACCAACCCCCTAGGAACCCTCCCCCCTCGTGCGCTCCGCAGCCAGTAGAGCTGCCCGCGGAACGTGGTGGACCACCCCAGAGGTGTGTACCATCCGTTTCCTTCGGAGCTCCCCCAGACGACCGGATGTCGATCGCTGCATCGGAGGGTGAGCCTGATACTTCTGGGGAGGATGAGTCGGCGCAGTTGCCTCCTTCGGGGGTGACAGCTGTGCCCGACACGGACCCGGAAATGATGGCTATGCTTTCCCGGGCCGCCAACAGGGTCGGGCTCGTGTGGAGTCCTCCACCGTGTCCCGAACCCTCGAGGTTGGATGACTGGTATCTCGGGGTGGCCAGGGCTGGTTCTCAGCCCCCCACCCCAGTGCCCTTCTTCCCAGAGGTGCATGAGGAGCTCACAGGCACGTGGACGGCACCTTGTACTGCCCGAAACCGTGTCGGTGGGTCCTCCTTCCTTCACCACCCTTGATGGCGGGGCAGCGAAGGGTTACACGCGCATACCCCCTGTGGAGCGGGCCGTTGCTATGCAACTGTGCCCTAACTCCACCTGGCGGGGGGAGCCGTCTCTCCCTTCCCGGGCCTGTAAGTACTCGTCGGATCTTACCGGCAAGGCTTATCAGGCCTGTGGGGAAGCTGCCTCTGCCTTACACGCTATGGCGTTGTTGCAGGTCCATCAGGCCAAGGCACTGAGGGACCTGCACGAGGGTGGTCATGATCCACAAGTTCTCCAGGAACTTCGTGCCGCGACGGACCTCGCGCTTCGAGCGACGAAGGTTACGGCGCGGTCAGTGGGTCGTGCGATGTCCACTATGGTGGTCCAGGAACGCCATCTCTGGCTGTGTCTTGCGGACATGAGGGATACCGACAAGGTCAGGTTTTTTAATTCCCCCGTGTCCCAGACCGGCCTTTTCGGCGACGCGGCCGAGAACTTTGCCCAACAGTTCTCGGCTGTACAAAGGCAGTCTGAGGCCATCAGTCACATCCTGCCGAGGCGGTCAGCTGCTGCACCTCCACCGCCGGCGGCACCTCAGACTACCCGTCGCCGAGGGCGCCCCCCTGCAGCCGCCCCCGCTCCCGCACCCCAGCAGCAGCAGCCTCCATCCAAGCGGCGCCGTGGAGCCGGTCGCGGGCGGGGTGCCCAGCCCGTCCAGCCACCCCCCAAGAAAAAGGGTGGCAAGGCCAAGTCCAAGCGGCCCTAGGACGGGCGACCCGGAGATGGAGGGGACTGCTCTTCAGGAGGTGGTGACTGCACCGCTCCTTCCCCCGGAGGAGGGCCGGGTGGAGAATCTTTTGTTGTTTCCTTTTGTTCCGCCGCTGGCTCAACAACCAGCGGTACCCAAATTTTCAATAAAAGAGCAGTTTCCTTTATCTCCGGGTCCGAAGAGGGCTCGGAGAGCAGTGGGAGGGCTAGAACCTCACCACTCTCATCCACCTCTTCTGTCGCCAGCGGACAGCAGCGAGCAGCAGGTAAGCAAATCCTCGACTGCTCCCTCTGTCCACCCGTGGAAGCAGGTAAGTGTTGCACAGCACACTGTGACCCCGCTTCGGGCCGCCTCACACAGAGAGCCTCCCGGGCCGCGTCCCTGCGTTCCACCTCGCTGCCCCGCGGCGGGTACCCCGGTGGTCCCCTTGGTGCTACTGGTGCTGTCTCTGGGAGCCTGGCTAGCGCTCCCCAGTCCGTCTCGCTGGCTCCTCCGGACCATCAGGCTCGGCTATGCGATTCAGTTCGCCCGGCGTCCCCCCAAGTTCAGGGGCGTCCTCTTCACTTAAGTGAAAGATGTCGATGCCCCTGTTCTGCGTGCGGAGATCGCAGTCCTACTGGCGAAGGACGCGATAGAGCCGGTCCCTCCAGCCGATTTGAGGTCAGGGTTCTACAGCCCCTACTTCATTGTACCCAAGAAAAGCGGCGGGTTACGACCGATCTTGGACCTGCGAGTTTTGAATCGGAGCCTTCACAAGCTACCGTTCAAAATGCTTACGCAGAAACGCATTTTCGAGTGCATCCGTCCCCAAGATTGGTTTGCAGCGATCGACCTGAAGGACGCGTACTTTCATGTTTCGATTCTTCCGCGACACAGGCCATTCCTGAGATTCGCGTTCGAAGGTCGAGCATATCAGTACAGAGTCTTACCCTTCGGGCTGGCCCTGTCTCCCCGCGTCTTCACGAAAGTCGTGGAGGGAGCCCTTGTTCCCATGAGAGAACAGGGTGTTCGCATTCTCAACTACCTGGACGACTGGCTCATTCTAGCACAGTCTCGGGATCAGTTGTGCGAACACAGGGACTTAGTGCTCAGGCACCTCAGCCAGTTGGGGCTTCAGGTCAACTGGGAGAAGAGCAAACTCGCCCCAGTGCAGAGGATCTCTTTTCTCGGTATGGAGTTGGATTCGGTCGAACGGGTAGCACGCCTCACAGAGGAACGTGCTCGGTCGGTGTTGAACTGAATACGTTCAATGGCAGGACAGCGGTCCCACTGCAGTTTTTTCAGAGGCTCCTGGGGCATATGGCGGCTGCAGCGGCTGTAACACCGCTCGGTCTGCTTCATATGAGACCGCTTCAGCACTGGCTTCACGGCCGAGTCCCGAGATGGGCGTGGCAACGCGGCACGTTCCGGGTGCCAATCACTCAGGAGTGCCGCCGTACCTTCAGCCCGTGGTCGGACCCCTTGTTTCTTCGGGCAGGAGTGCCCCTAAAACAGGTGTCCCGGCATGCTGTGATGTTCACAGATGCTTCTGCCACCGGCTGGGGTGCCACGTACAACGGGCATGCAGTGTCAGGGGTTTGGACGGGGTTTGGACGGGACCCCATCTGCATTGGCACATCAATTGCCTCGAGTTGCTGGCAGTACGCTTTGCGCTGAGCCGCCTCAAAGGCCTGCTTCGCGACAAGCATGTACTGGTCCGTACGGACAACACTGCGACCGTTGCGTACATCAACCGCCAAGGTGGTCTACGCTCCCGTCGCATGTCGCAACTCGCCCGCCATCTCCTCCTGTGGAGTCGGAAGCATCTGAGGTCGCTTCGCGCCATTCATGTCCCCGGTGTGCTCAACCGTGTGGCCAACGAGCTATCACGAGCTGCACTGCCCGGAGAGTGGCGACTCCACCCCCAGGTGGTTCAGCTGATCTGGAGAGAGTTCGGAGAGGCTCAGGTAGACCTGTTTGCCTCACCAGAATCCTCCCACTGCCAGTTGTTTTACTCTCTGACCGAGGGAACACTCGGGACAGATGCACTGGCTCACAGCTGGCCCCGGGGCCTGCGCAAATATGCGTTTCCCCCAGTGAGCCTACTTGCACAGACCCTGTGCAAAGTCAGGGAGGACGAGGAGCAGGTGCTTACGCCTCGAAGTGGAACTTGTTCGTTGAGTGGTGTTCTTCTCGCCGAGAAGACCCCCGAAGATGCTCGATCGGAGTCGTGCTTTCCTTCTTGCAGCAAGGGTTGGAGCGTAGGCTGTCCCCCTCCACCCTCAAAGTCCATACTGCTGCCATATCCGCTTACCACGACCACATAGATGTCAAATCTGTTGGTCAGCACGACCTGGTCACCAGGTTCCTTTGAGCCTTTGCTGTCAGCAGACTTAAATATTCTCTCTATGAAGACTTTGCTGCTGGTGGCATTGGCCTCCATCAAGAGGGTAGGGGACCTGCAGTCATTTTCGGTCGACGAATCGTGCCTAGAGTTCGGGCCGGGTGACAGCCACGTGGTACTGAGACCCCGGCCTGGCTTCGTGCCCAAGGTTCCTACCACTCCCTTCAGGGACCAGGTAGTGAGCCTGCAAGCGCTGCCCTCGGAGGAGGCAGACCCAGCCCTGGCTTTGCTCTGTCCAGTTCGCGCCTTGCGACTGTACTTAGACAGAACTCGAAGCTTCAGGACCTCAGACCAGCTCTTTGTCTGTTACGGAGGCCAGCAGAAGGGAAAGGCTGTCTCCAAGCAGAGGATGGCCCACTGGATAGTAGATGCCATCGCCCTGGCTTACCAAGCTCAGGGCGTGCCCTGCCCGCTCAGGTTGCATGCCCACTCCACGAGAGGTGTGGCATCCTCCTGGGCGCTGGCTCGTGGCGCCTCGCTAACAGACATTTGTAGAGCTGCGGGCTGGGCGACACCTAACACGTTCGCTAGATACTATAGCCTTCGTGTCGAGCCGGTCTCCTCCCGTGTTCTCGCCTCAGGTCAGAGGCACGGAGAGGCCCCGGCTTAGTGTCGGCTTGCTGCGATACATGCGCATTCTATTCTCCAGAGAGTCCCTACGGGCAGACCCTGTTGAGTCCTCCGGTTACCCTTCGGCAGCCGACGTGGCGGAGCGTCTGGCACCAGGCCTATACTCCGTTGTATCCTTGAGAACCGGGTTTAGGCTGGGTTCCATATGTGTAACCCTACGGGGATCCCATATGGCTTTTTCCACGGCTGCTCCTAAACGAAGCCCGTGTCTTTCCCTCTGGGAGAACCCATCTCTCATCGAGTGGAGTCACCCCAGTTCTTCCATATGTTGTACAACCTACAAGGTTAGTCCATATGTACTTATCCATATAACTCCTTCGGGGAAGGATATGGCTTCCGCAGCGTTCCTTATCGCATGTAAGGCTACGCTTTCCAGCGTTATCCAATTGTCGCACTGAGTGGGTTTTGGGAACAACAGTGATCGACCCTCTCTGCGTGAGCCTGGTCCCACCGTCCTTAGGCAAGGGGGTTCAGGTGGCTCACGACAGAGCGCTGGAAGAGGGCAGCTCCTGTGGCGCTTTGGTAGGGATTCCTATTCGTCGGTCTGTCCGACGTACGTCGAACGTGACCGACTGAATGGGAACGTCTCGGTTACATAGGTAACCCTCGTTCCCTGAAGGAGGGAACGGAGACGTACGTCCCGTCGCCACAGGCGTTGTCCTGCTGATGCTGCCGCCTGCTCGGTTCGGCTCCTCAGCGAAAACCTGAAGATGCAACGCACCTGCTGCTCATTATATACCCGTGCTGCGAGGTAAGCAGCTGATGCATATGATTGCATGCCAATGTGCATTGGCTCGTTTAGTTACACTCGAAGTAGATTGGCCTCTCTAGCGAGATTCCTATTCGTCGGTCTGTCCGACGTACGTCTCCATTCCCTCCTTCAGGGAACGAGGGTTACCTATGTAACCGAGACGATAATAATGCACTTAAGAAATGTCATTCTTATATCTTTACAATTAAAGTGTTTAATATATTTATTTAATTTTAAATTTATACATACAAAAATAAATAAATAAATAAATAAATAAATAAAAATAAAATAAATAGGAACCCTTCCACAAAAACACAATCCCCTGTGCCCGCTGTCAATTGCACACAAACAAAAATACAAATAAACAAAAAGAACAGACCCACAGTGATAAAGTCAGCCAGAATATACTATACAAAAATAAGTTACTCTTTCACCTTTGTAGATGGTTGATCAAAAAAGTTTAAGAAAGGCCTCCAAACCTGGTTTTTTTCTTTTTCTGAGCCCCTCAGAACAAAAACTTCCATTTCAAAAGGATCAAGCGTCGTGCCAACAAAGTTGAAAAAACCATGAGCCTAAGACCCCCAGCAGGCAATGTTAAACTCCTTGTATTGACCCCGAAAAGAAATAATAATGGATTCAATGTTGTTTTGACTCAAGTACACAAGTCAGTGCTTCACAGATACCTCCCCAAAATTAATGTAGTTTAGGACAAAACCAGAACATGTGTATTAGAGTGGCCTCTGCTGTTTTACACCGATCACAGGTAGGGTCAAGTTGAGGATAAATCTTAGCTAGTTTTGATTTATGAAGATGTACCCGATGAACCACTTTAAACTCAATAAGACGAATGAATCTTCCTCAAAACATCCCCCAATCTGATTCACTGATGCTAATTTGTAGATCCTGCTCCCAGGACTTCTTAATAGCAAACATAGAAGGGGAGTCTAAACGTGAAATCAAACCGAGAAATGTTTAAATAGCCTTTTTTTGGTGGGGTTAAAGATCATCACATCATCTATCACGTTATTAGGAGGCTTGTCAGGGAACCCCGGGATGGAACCTGAAATAAAGTGCTGGACCTGTAAATATCTAAAAAAATTAGAAGCCGGTAGATTGTATTTATAAAATAACTGCTGAAAGGATGCAAATTTGTTGTCTAAAAATAAATCATTAAATAATTTCAGTCCTTTCCGCTGCCGCCCACGAAACATGGCATCCAGCATTGATGGCGGGAAAAAGTTATTAGATGCTATTGGAGTTAACAAACTCATCCTTAAAAGACCAAAGTGTTTTCGAAACTGAACACATATTTTAATAGAATTTTGAACAATAGGGTTTGCTAATTGTCAGGTTTTTAGCTAGCGGAATTGATGCACCAATTACAGCCGGCAGCGACAGGGAGTCAGAAGAGAGCCTCTCCATCTCCACCCATGCAGACCCACTGTTGTCCGAGTAATGCACCCACAAGGACAAACAACATAGATTGGCAGCCCAGTAATAATAGAGAAAATTTGGAAGAGCCAGACCACCATCTTGTTTCAATTTCTGCAAATGTTCTTTACGCAAACGTGCCGTTTTGCCATTCCAAATAAATGATGAAACTATAGAATCAAGCCTCTTAAAAAAAACATTGACTTTGAAATAAGTATAAGTATCTAGGTAGTATAGACATTTTGACCACATTCACCCTCTTGACTGGGGTGAGGAAAAGAGGTGACCATTTAGACAATTCCTGTTGAATTTTCAATTGCAGTTTAGTGAAATTTTCTTTGAAAAGGTCACAAAATTTCATTGTAACAAAAATACCAAGACAGGCAAAACTATACTTAGCAATCTTAAAAGGTGCAGTAATTTTGGCTAAAACAGAATCAGCTAGATTAAGTGGGAGTAATTCACTCTTGTGCACGTTCAGTTTATAACTTGACACCTCCCCAAATTTAGTCAGAAGATCCATAATATGAGGAATAGTCGTTTCAGCCCTAGAGACAAACAGCAGGAGATCATCGGCATAAAGAGACAATTTGTGCTCAGTGCCCCACCTCAAGATGCCGCGAATAGACTGATTACTTCTTATAGCTATGGCTAATGGCTCAATTGCTAACACAAAAAGGAGGGGGCTGAGGGGACAACCGTGACGGGTGCCGCGATATAAACTGAATGGTTTTGATTAAGTGTTGTTGGTGAGCACCATAGCTGAAGGGCAGGCATACAAAAGCCTCACCCACGATAAAAAGGAACTGCCGAACCCGAATCTACGCAAAGCCTCAAAAAGATACTCCCATTCCACTCTATCGAACGCCTTCTCTGCGTCCATAGAGAGATGGCATTCAGACTCAGTTACACTAGGAGTATACATGATGTTAAGTAAACGACGAATACTAAAAAAAAGAGCGCCAATTTTTAACAAAACCTGTTTGGTCACGAGATACAATGTTGGGCAGAACTCTCTCTAAACGGCAGGCCAAGACTTTGGCCAAGATTTTATAGTCACTCTTCAAAAGTGAAATTAGCCTGTAAGATCCACATTCTAAGGGGTCTTTATCCTTTTTTGGGAGCAATGTAATGCAAGCCTGGTTTAGACTATCCGGAAGAACCCCTCTGTTAAGAGAGTCTGTGTACAATGTGGCCAAGATGGGGGTTCATTTATCAGAAAATGTTAAATAAAACTCATTCGGCAAACCATCTGGGCCTGGTGACTTGCGAGACTGTAAAGATTTAATTGATGCCAAGATCTCCTGCTGCTGTATAGGTGCATCCAAGGCTGAGACCTCATCAAGAGACAAAGTTGGTATATACAGGCCTCTAATGAAGTCAGAGAGAAGGTTATAATTACAGGTATTATTACAGGGAGTGCAGAATTATTAGGCAAGTTGATTTTCTGATCATATTTTTTTTCCAAGCACATTTTACCAATTCCAATCCACATCAATCTTAATAACTACTATTAATATTGTTTTTAATCATTTATAAGTGATATATAATTGTTCATGAAGGCTGGAAATGAAGAATGCCCTATATTCAGGTGTGCAGAATTATTAGGCAGGTTTTCTTTTACAGATAAAATGAGCCAAAAAAGAGATTTAACTCAGACTGAAAAGTCACAAATTATTAAATACTCATGAGAAGGATGCAATACTAATGTAATACTAGAAATTGCAAAGTTAAAGCATGACCATTGGAAAGTGAAATGCTCATTGGGTCAGCGGGGTCATACAAAAACAGCTGGAGAAGAAAAGACACGTTAACTGCAAAATAATTAAGAATTAAGGTGAAGAATTAAGTGTGAAACCATCAGGAACCCTTTAGTCTCCAGCGCCACCATTTCCCAGTACTGAAACCTACCTGGAGTCTTCAGAAGTGTGAGGTGTCAGGATCTCAGAGACTTAGGTTAGGTGAAGAATCCTAAAAAATGACCCGCTCTTAATAACAATCACAAGCTGAAGTGTTATAAAATACATGAAGACTGGGTTTTTATAGGCCTTATAGACAGACAGCTTGAGAGTGACTCCTGAAGGACCAGCACCACATCCTCTTGTACCACTGTTTGAAGAATTTATCTTCCAGAATCTGGCAGTAAGGTGTGGGAGTTCACTTTTAGTCCATCTCTTATCCTGAAATGTCCATCTTGCAGAGATGGACTAAATGATCTTCCAAAACTTACTGCCAGATTTTGGAAGATGAATTCTTCAAATAGTGGTACAAGAGGATGTGGTGCTGGTCCTTCGGGAGTCACTCTCAAGCTGTCTGTCTATGAGGCCTATAAAAACCCAGTCTTCATGTATGACTATGACACTTTTGTCTATCAAAATTGCAACACTTCTCGCTTTACCCTGAAAAGTTGAGTGAAAAAGCTGCCCCACCCATCCACATTTCAATCGGGCAATATCCGAGGTTGTGTTTCTTGAATAAATGCTATTCCTGCACCCATATTTTTCAAGTGTGTAAGAGCCTTCTTCCTTTTGACTGGGTGGTTAAGGCCTTTAACATTACAGGTGATAATATCAAGTGAGCAAGCCATTAAAGGGCAATATGAACTTTTAAGAAAATAGGAAAGTTACATTGTTAACTTGCATTACATGTAATTAAATAATGTAAGTAAAAAAAAAGATAGTAATAATAATAATACCCTGGCTGAAATTCCTGAGACAAAGTTCAGAAAAAAAGAATTTGGTCTGTTAACATTTACAACGATGCACAAAAACCCTCCAAAAAAAACCCTGAACCCCCAGGTGACACCAGCTGCCAGAACAAACATCACACCTACCCTATCCAATTGCAGAACTTCCATAAACTAATTCTAACTAAACTCCACAGAGCCCCATAATAAAAAAAAAGAATAAAGGAGATGAAACCTACCACACAAAAAAAAAGAAAAAAAAAAAAGAGAGAAGACACCCACCCGTCATGCATATTAATGATTATAAACATGTCGTTAGCATAATAAACGATACACAACTGTTAAAACTTCTTACAGTTAAAATTGTCCCATACTTCACCAGCTACAAAACAACCTGTTCAGTCCGTCTTGAAGTCCTTCACAAACTTTTCAGCCTCGGCCACAGAGCCGAACATGGAGCGGGTACCATCTGTTTTAGTGATGCAGAGTCGCACTGGGTACAACAGCAACGGTCTCAGTACCTTCTTGTATAAGTCCAACATCACCGATGTGTACACTTTTCTCTGGGCAACCACTTCGGGGGTGTAGTCTTCATATATCCGGAATGACTGGTCCAAGTACTTCAATTCACCTCTCTTCCTGGCCTCCCGAATCAGCAGATCTTTATTTTGATACCAGTGAAAACAAATGATAACAGGCCGCGGCCTCTCCCCAGGACCAGGTTTGGGGGTCAGGCCGTGATGTGCACAATTCAACTCTGGAGGGGAGGGGAAGTATCTTGCCCAAAAACATCCTGTAACAGCCGTGAAAAGAATTTAGGTGGTTGAGGACCTTCAGTCCCCTCTGGTAGACCCACAATGCGCACATTATTCCGCCTGTTTCTCCCCTCCATGTCCGCTAGCTTAGCTTTAAGCTTTTCATTACAGGCCTGTAGCGTCACACAGTTAGCCTCCACTTTGGCAAGACGCTGATGGAGAGTTTCGGCATCATCCTCCAGCGATGTCAGGCGTTCATCATGGCTATCCGATGCCTTCTGAAGTCCATCCAGTTTCCCATTCACTTCGTCAAAAAAAGTTGCTTTCAATTCTGCAACTAGAGCTGCCCTGTGTTCAGCTAGCAAGGCCGTTATATCTGCTCGGCTAATAATAGCTGCAGAGGCAACAGCCTCCGACTCCGTTGTTTTTTCAGTTAATTTACTAGATTTGGGTGGCATAACGGGACAAGATGATAGCGCAGACCTCTCAAGGTGTTTCAAGGGTGTTTCACATTAAAATAAGCAATTAGGTAGGTTCAATAAGTTAAAGAAAAGCGGGCAGTGGATAAATGCGTCTCTACCCCATGTTCGCCAAACCGGAAGCCCTATATCTTTACAATTAAAGATGTGAACATGAACTTGCGCACTGCGTAATGCGTGTCAACATTGCACTGCGCATGTGCTCCAGAGACTTCTGAATACACTTGATAAAGTAGTCAGATTTATGCATTTACATGGTCATTTTTTTGCTATTGGATCGGATTAGAAAAGGAATAAACCACCCCTTCCAAACGGATCGATTAAGGTGTTTACATGAATGTTTATCAATCTTATTACAAATGGATTATTTTGGTGCATGTAAACGTAGCCATTGTAGCCACTCTCTCTCTCTCGCGTGTTCTCCCTAGCTCGCTCGAATTCATAAAAAAGTATGGAATTGTAAAACTAATAACTGTAGATAAATTATCAAATGCAAATTACCTTTATTTTCTGGTCTATATCCATTCAGTCAGTTGCATCTAAAGTGAATATAAACATGCTGGCCAAAAAATCAGATATGGTCAATAGATCGGATCTGTGCATTAAGACTTGCAGTGTAAATGCAGCCTTTGTCCTAAATGAGATACAGTTTCAACAGTATAAAAACCAATACGACTATAGATTGTTAGGGTTAGGGTTGAGTGTGTGTTTGTTTGTGTGAGTGTGTATACATACATTTGCATACTCCTGCTGTAATCCTGATCTCTCCTCCATGATCCACACTAAAAAAAAAACACACAGTGTCACAGTTAATCAGTAAACACACATACATACATTCACTCTCTATTACACGGACACGTGCGCGCACGCACACACACACGTTTGTTTGTCTATATTAGTCACTTCCATTGTCCTTATATCAGGTTAGTAATTCACACACAGCAGTACAGGGCTGTTAGCACATATTTACGATTATGATTTTTAATTGCACCTGAAAGTTGCATAAATGTATGTTTTTTTTTTGTTTGTTTTTTTCTTTCACTTGATTTCTTGCAGGAAATTAATATTGTAATAATGAAATATTGTTTTAGGTTATCATCAAAGCCCTGTCTTTTTCGTTGTAGATCATTAGATGGTCATTCTGCCTCAGAATCCAGTCTGAAGTCAGTTTTGAGAAGATCTTTCATGCACAGCCAGCAAATACACCTGTGCGGCCCACCGTGGGCAGGTGTGGGTTTGTGTGGGACAGTGTGGGCACTGCAGGATAAACCCACACTAAAGCCCACAGCAGTTTTGACCTTTCTGGCCCTTGTAAATGTAAGTTTTAATGATTATGTAAATTGTTCATGTAAATAATAACTTTGCATAATATTTGAGACATGCAAATTAATTAATGTATTTATTCTCTTTCTATTTTAGGACACATACACACTTGTGGAAAGCTAGATATCGGACCTCACTTAATACAGTCCCTTTGTCAGACACATTTCTGTTCTTGTGTCTGTGTGTCTTTAACCCTATTCGGACGGGATTAGTTTTACATGGGGAGGTGGAGTAAAGTAATTTTAATGGTCCAATTTCTTAATTAAATTCTGATTGAATTATGATGGTAATAGGCACTTAGCTAAAGATAAAATTAGTTTTAGTTTTGTTCTTTTTTACTGTGAATGGTATGTGGAAAATACCTGAGGTTTGCCCCAGACATGTCCCGCCACCTACAACACAAATGAGTGTCTTCAAGTGCTTCCATGCTTGAAAAATGCGCAGAAAACTACATTTAAACAGAAAATGGTGGAATTTTACTGTACATATTTACAGCGGGTCTATTCGAACAGGATTATTATTACCTGAGGTAATTTTTCTGGACCTTTTTACAGAAGGTAAAAGTCGCCGTAATCTTCACTGACATTGTCCGTAATGATTACTGAGATGACACATTCGGAAGGGACTAAAATCACAGAAGCTCTGGTAATAATTACTTTACCCCACCTCCCCATGTAAAACGAATCCCGTCCGAACAGGGTTTTTATTGTATGTGTGTGCATTTGTATGAGAGAGAGTAGGAGAAAGCAAATGAAAAGTTATTTTGTAGGAAAATCATGGAAATGGTTAGTGATTCATATTGTATTTTTGTTATATTATTTTGTTTGGTCAATGTCTACTTCAGAATGAAACATTTAATAGCCTGGAGACTAGAGCTAAACCTCTGTAAATTCTCAACAAGAACTTTTGTAAATGCATGAAAGAAACAAAGTGTAACTGGTTAGTAATAAGTTAAGATTGCAATCCTTTTTTTGGAGTCGTTTTATCAAAACTCTATTTGCTGTACATACTTGAGTTTATCCAGTCTGTAGTCTGGATGGTTGAGTTTATCAGTGAGGAGCTTGATTCCTGAATCTCCTGGGTGATTGTAGCTCAGATCCAGCTCTCTCAGGTGTGAGGGGTTTGAACTCAGAGCTGAAGACACATAACCACAGCCTTCCTTTGTCACCATACAGCCAGACAATCTACAAAGACATACAACAACAGTTCACATGACATTAGTTTGGCAATCAGACATTGCTATCACACACTGATCTGTGCTTTTTGTGTTCAGCTATTGTTTTCTGTTGATCAAGTCACAAAAATGTCTGTGGAAATGTAATGTAGTTAAGTCATCAGACACATCCATTCTTATTTTTGTCTGTTTAAAAAACTTCAATAACCTGCAGCATTTTTAAGTGATTACCTTTTTCTAAATTTCATTGTTTTGAAATAGCATTTGCATTTAGACAAGTGTCACAATCCTGGTTTTGTGTCTTGTGTTTTGTAAGGACTTTTATGTTGAAATGTTTTCTCAGTTCCCATAGTTTCCATGCTCCCTTCCTTTGTGGTTCCTGTTTCCTTTGTTGTCTTGCCTGCCTTGTGTCTCATCATACAGTGCGTTCCAAATGGGATATATCGCCCTCCGAAGGGCACTTCGGAGTGAAAATAATCATGGCCACCATGTTGAAGGGTCGTTTCAAACCGAAGTGCTCAAAACTGGCCATGAAGGATTTCAAAGGGTACAACTGATGGACACTTCGGGCCCCCATGATCCTTTGCACAGGAAAGTTGTTTGACGTCACAGAATAGGTACAGGAGGTTAGGAGATTGTTTTGAACTATAAATGTATGTATAATATTTTTCTGTACTACTGTAATATTTTATACAGGTTAGATTTGGTACATTATTATGGTCAAAACGACATTGTACTTCAACAAAAAAACTTTACAGCTCCCTTTATCAGTCCATTCAAAGGTTTCAAACGCATAGATACTATATAGCCTACATGTGATAAACCTAAAATAAATAAATGCATAAACTAGCATGGATAGTTACCCTCATTGGTACTCATGACAAGAATTCACAGACAACTGTCCCTCGTCAGCCCCTTGTTAACTTGTCTATTTAAACCTCTGAGCTTCAGTTGTTGTTTGCCGGTTATTGCTCCTGTATGTGTTCCTGTTGTTGCTCTCCTGCCTCTCCTGTTTTCCTGTTGTCGCTCTCCTGGTGCTTGCATCTGGATTCTCGTTCTCTGCCTTGTCCCTGCTCACACGTTACAGAACAACCAACTAACATGCGTCTCCAGCAAGGGGATCGACCTATCAAGGACTATGTAAAGGACTTTATTAAACTGGCATATTTAACATCTATGGACAAGGTATGCCTTATGATATTTTTATAGAGATTGTGCATTGCAACTGAGCGGCTCTGCTTTTTGCTTTTTCAGTGGGTGTTGTGGAGAAGGAACTCGACATTCACTCTGTGCCTGCCATGCCAGAGTCTCCAGCTGTCATGGACGCTGCACCTGAAGCTACTGAGGTGGTCCCTAGGCCTTTGAGACTGGCTGTTTTTCTAAATCTTATTTTTTTTTAAATCTCATTATTTTTATTAATAATTGTTGTAACTTCTTCTGCAAGGAAGTCAAGAGAATAATCTTATAACGGCCTTAAAGACATCCCATAACAGATGAGGTGAAACCTCTCCTTAATCATTATTCCGTAAGTAGTGGTCAAATTCTGTTTTCAGTATGACTGTATCGTTTAATATCGTGCAATATAATTTTTAATGTGTTTAAAGTTTTGATTCATGCTTTTAATTTTTTTAATGACAATGATGCCTGAATTTGCGCAAAACAGCAGGATTCTCCCGCAAACTTGTGTTTCTCAGGGGTCTGAGTGAGGAAAATTGAGATAATCGTATTCAAAACTTAAGATCAAACAATTACTTTTCTCTTTAACATATTTCTAATGAATAGTTAATGTTTAGTAAAAAGTTCAGGATTTTCTTCCTATAACAAACTTTTTGGGCATTATACACTTTTATTTTTGGCAGCTATTGGTGAATTTGATTGTAACACAAACATGTGACCATAACAGCGAATTTTGAAAATATGCGGTTTACAAGAGATTTACTTGAATATTTTAGTTTGAGAGAATGCTATTACTTTCAACCTTTATATTTCGTGGGTATAGTTTACTGTAGAGTAAATATTATTTCACATTACTTTAATCTTAGTTTAACTCCCTTGTGTCGGCAGTCAGGCCGGCGTGACCACCACGGTTTATTTCTAACCAGTGTAAAAGAGACTCAAAATACTCTGTCAATGTTGCACATACAATGAAGAGCTATACACCATTTTAATCTGTGGAATATCTTCTTTTATTTGTGTACACTCAGATTAAAAACAAAATGTTGTGCTTTTTTTAAAATAAAGAAAACTAACATGATACGTCTCCCTCTGAACAAAGTCCAATCTGATAGTTCTCAGAGAATGAACTGTAACTTAGTGAATACTATTGACAAAAAATTTGACTTGTGTCTAAAGAAATGTTGAAATGTCAGGTTTTAAATCGTGTAAATCAAATCGAAAACAAAAATTCTGTGTTTATGTAATCTATATGAAAAGAGAGCCATGTCAGAAGTCCGTGATTCAGCTCATTATCTGCTCATTTATTGTTTTGAAAAGTGTTTATCTGGATGTTAAAGCCATGGTTAGCGATCTCTAGAAGACATGCCATTAGTTCCTGGTTCCTGTTCTTCTTTAGATAAATTTGTGGAGTAAAAGTGCACAGAGAGCCCTCCGGCTGCAAGTATGAATTGAAAACAGTATCCAGAATTCATAGTGATGACAATAAATATTACTCCTCTGTATAGAAAATTGACATAAACATGAGAATCCATCAATATTTCTCCAAATGTGCATGCTTTTAAGCTAAAAGCCTTTATGAAATGCCATAGAGGTAACATAACTGTTCAGACACTTTGCATCACAGAAATGCATTATATTTTAAAGAATATAATAGAATACCATTATTTTAAATTGTAATATTTCACAGTATTGCTGTTTTTTCTGTATGTTTGATTTACATTATGATGAGCTTGAGACATGATCAACAAAGGGTTTTTTCACAGCCTACCTGACCGAAAGAGCTCATTATTTATGCAGGTCATTAGAGCTCTTTATGCGATTCTTTTGTCTTCTCAGATGAGAATCACCCATTATTCATGATGATTCATGCCTCCACGCATACTGTGTTTCTTGACCAAAGATGTTTTAGAAAATTTAAATCTCTCTATTGTTTTATATAAACAAGCAGACAGCATGATTTTTTACCTAATTTTGAAGCAAAATATCTAGTCTACAACCTCCAATATGCAGAAGTCTTGTGAACACAGATTTAATATACAGCTATGGAAAAAATTAAGAGACCACTCCAAGTTCAGAAATCAATGTTAAGTGGTCTCTTAATTTTTTCCATAGTTGTATATATTTTTGGCTTTATTTCAGTGACTTAAGTTTTTTGTTTTTTCAATAACCACGCATGAACGTTATTCCTTCAAAAATACAAACACGTACATACATGTTCCTCACATATTATTGTAGCTTAGTTTGTGCTGAATACAGTGTAATGACACTTTTTCCATTAATATGTTTATGAACAACTGAAAAAAGCACAAATGTCAGGGCATGTGAAACTTCTCCAGGGCCCCAAAAATCCTCAGAGGGTTAATGTTGTCACAGACACGGCAGGCTCTACACTCACCCAATCACAATGCACTCCCTCACCAGAATACTAACAAGCCACACATGACACTATTCACATTCATCATCAGCAGCACTACTAAAGACACTCCAGAACACTCAGTCACTGTCCGGTCTCGTTAATGCATACCTACCTGTTATGCTTACCTCAAGGACTCCTCTAACGACTACTTACCTGTCTCCAGCGTTCTCCAAGATCCCTAGTGTTCTCCTCGTCTTCTGTGAGTGTCTCTGTGTCTCATCTGCTCCACGCCTGCCTGCCATCCACAATCCCTGGGAAAAACAAGACAAGTATCAGATCCAAGAATATCATTTGCCACAGACTTTACCTGCATTCACTTACCTGCACTCTTGAGCTTCAACTCAAGACAGCAGCCACGCCAAAGATATACCAAATCCACTCGGTAACGGGAAGACCCCTCCGTCAAGTACGTTACAGTGTTGGTCCACTTTAACTCCAAATTGGCATTCTTCATACGGAAATTCACCTGCTGGTTCTGGAGGACTCAACGGCTGACATGATTTTAGGGCACCCATGGCTTGAGCAGCATAACCCCATCATCTCCTGGTGGACAGGAGAGATCCTGAAGTGGGGTAACCAATGCTTTAATGACTATTTTCCCAAGTTTCCTCTTCATAGTCTTCCAAGTTCCGAAGAAATCCAAGTCTGTGTTATGTCAGTGGAAAGCCCACTCAAAAGCCATTCTACGGACATCCCTGCATGTTACTCCCACTTCAGTGATGTCTTCTGTCCGTAGAAAGCCTCCATGCTGCCTTCTCATTGGCCATAGGACTGTGCCATCCCGGAGGAAAAGGCCATGGAGGAATACATCAACGAAGCTCTGTCACAAGGCTACATACGCCGTCTACTTCCCCTCCTGCTTCCAGCTTTTTCTTTGTGGCGAAGAAGGACGGAGGCTTGCGGCCCTGCATAGACTACAGAGCTTTAAATAGAATCACAGTGAAATTCAGGTACCCACTTTTTCTCGTCCCATCTGCAGTGGAACATCTACGCGGCACCACTGTGTTCACCAAGTTGGACCTCCGTAGCGCATACAACCTCATCAGAATACGTGAGGGGGACAGCTTTAGTGACCCCTACCGGCCACTATGAGTATTGTGTCTTACCCTATGGACACCCCTCTGTATTCCAAGATTCCAAGTTACTTAAAGCCGATAAGTGTACCTTCCATCAGCCCTCAGTGCAGTTTTTGAGATACAACATCGATCGCAGTGGCGTCTGCATGGATGTGAGGAAGGTCACAGCCATCAAGGACTGGCCCATTCCCACCTTAGTTAAAGAATTAAAGTTTCCTGGGTTTTGCAAACTTTTACCGAAGATTCATTCAAGGATACAGCATCATCCCCACTCCACTCACGGATCTACTGCGCAGTAAGCCCAAGTCTCTGTCCTGGACTCCAAGCACCACACAAGCCTTCGAAACTCTCAAAAAAAGAGTTCACCACCGCTCACCTCCTGGTTCACCCTGATCCAGATCTCCCTTTCGTTGTTGAGGTAGATGCCTCTACCACAGGAGTGGGAGCGATACTGTCACAGCAGCAGGGGAAACCAAGTAGACTCCATCCATGTGCCGCCTTCTCCCGCAAACTCAACTTGGCGGAGGTCAACTATGACATCGGCAACAGGGAGCTTCTTGCCATCAAGCTTGCCCTGGAGGAGTGGAGGCATTGGCTCAAGGGAGCCCAACATCCTTTTGTGGTTTTGACAGACCATAAATACCTGGAGTACTTATGAGATGCTAAAAGATTGAATCCTCGTTAAGCAAGATGGGCTGTTACATTCAACTTTACCATCTCATACCGCCCTGGATCAAAGAACGTGAAGAAAGCACCAACGACCCAGAGCCCATAGTCCCTGAGAAACTCTTTGTCAGCCCCATCACTTGGTCTGAAGAAACTCTCCCCGAGTCAACTACCTCCACCAACACCCCGTCGGGTTGCCCCCAAGGTTTGCAGTATATTCCACGGACACGGCGCACTCCCCTCATTCACTCCTCACATACATCGCTGGGCACTGGCCACCCAGGGGTCAATGAAACCCATTTGTTGTTTAATCAACGCTTCTGGTGGCCCAACATGGCAACAAACGTCAGGAGGTATGTGCAAGGGTGCAGGGAATGTGCAATCTCCAAGAGCCCTCATCATCCTCCCTCCTGGAAACTACAACCTCTGCCCGTTCCAAACCGCCCCTGGTCTTCCAGTCTCCAACGGATGCACCAGTATCATGGTTAATACTATGTTTACTGTTTTCAGATACTATGGACTACCCGAAGATATTGTATCTGATTGAGGATCTCAGTTCACCTCACAAATCTGGAAATCTTTCTTCAAGCTCCTAGAGGTGACCATAAGTCTCTTCTCTGGCTTCCAGATGAACGGGCAGACAGAGTGGATAATACAGGAGATCGGCTGTTTCCTATGTACCTTCTGTCATGGCCACCAGGACTCCTGGAACCAGTTTCTGGGTTTGGCCCAGAACTTTCTCCGTCAGCCCACCACTGGACTCACTCCCTTCCAGTGCGTACTCGGCTATCAACCTCCACTGTTCCCCTGGGATGGGGAACCATCGGACGTCCCTGCAGTGGCTTACTGGTTTCGGGAGAGCAAGAGGGTCTGGGACTCAGCCCATCTGCAACTCCAACAAGCCCTACGCATGCTCAGGATGAAAGCGGACCTTTGACGTCCTCAAGCACCCAATTACCAACAGGAACAGAAGGTCTGGCTGTCTACCCGGGACATCAGGATGCGCCTGCCCTGTAGGCAGCTGAGTCCTAGATTCATTGGCCCCTTCACCATCACCCGACAGATCAACCCCTTCACCTATCAACTGCAGTTTCCCCCTAAGTATATAATTCATGCCACTTTCCATGTTTATTTGCTTAATCCTCACCATCCCTCTGTCAATCTTTCCACAAAGCCTGGTGAAAATGAGGAAAAGCCGTGGTGGTCACCTGGAGTATCTGGTGGACTGAGAAGGCGTACCCTTCTCAGTCCCGAAGAGCGGTCATGGGTCCCCAAAAATGATATACTCGATCCAAGTCTTCTGGATGACTTCCATGCCAAGCATCCCAACAGACCAGGTCCGCGTGGCAGAGGCTGACCACCACAACGTTGCAGGGGTAATGTCACAGACACGGTGTTACGAACCCCTACTTTAAAGGCAGAAAAGGGGAAACGTAACATAAAGAAGGACACGTGAAACCCAATATACGTTAAATATTTATTCAACGAGCAACAAAGAAAATCGGGAACACGTAACCTATCATACGAAAAAACAAACAAATCAATGCCCAAATATAACCAACAAGTAACCCAAATTAAGAATAAAGAAATAAATACCTAATTTAACTAAGACAAACAAATCAACTGATATAAAAAAAAACTGAAAGAAAAGCTTGTTTGCTGGTGTGTCTCCTTCCTCCAGTCTTCTCAGCGTCCTCCATATAAGCACACGAAACTAGAAGCAGGTGCACAAAGGCGGACCTATAATCAAAACTCTCAGGAAGAAACAGAGTCATGACGTCACACAACACACACAAGGCACAGGCCGTAACACACGGCTATCATTTCTGGATACTTGAATGTGGCCCCTCAGTGTTTCTGTTCATTAAAATAAAACAAGTTCTGATTTGCAAATGTACTTACTCCATTAATTATTTTTTTTTAAAGCAGAACTAAGTAACCTTCATAAATAGTTTTCAAAGTCCTTACGATGGTTAATTGACTTGTAGTGGTGTGTTTGAGGTGTGCACTAACCCCCTCTGGCACATCTACGTCAGAAAACAGCACTTGCAAGTTGAGCTGCAGCAACCCGATACAATCTCGCCTCATGTTCACATGAGAGTGACAAAATGCTTTACGGCAATTCAATATACACATAGCGACCTCACACAGTATGATCACACTTCTATCATACCAAAACAACATTTATGTCATCATCATTCATAGCAGAGCCACTAAAAAAACAGGAAACCATTGTCCGAAGATTCTAGGAAGAGAAAACGTCAACTAGACCGAGAGAGAGCTCATTCTCGAGTCAACCTTGGACCAGCTTTTACGGAATGGCTTCAACTGAAACAGAGTGAAGGACTTTAAACCGATTCCAACGTGGCTTTTATGTTGTTGAACTTGTAAGTAACCTTGCCAAACAACTTTATTTTCTTACTATTTCCATTAGATCTATTGTTCTTTCATATCCTTTGAGACAAAGCCCTGGAGAAATTTTGACATGCCCTGACATTTGCGCTTTTTTCAGTTGTTCATAAACATATTAATGGAAAAAGTGTAATTACACTGTATTCAGCACAAACTAGGCTACAATAATATGTGAGGAACATGTATGTACATGTTTTTGTTTTTGAAGGAATAATGTTAATGTGTGGTTATTGAAAAAACAAAAAACTTAAGTTACTGAAATAAAGACAAAAAAATAATATTATATATGTGTTCACAAAACTTCTGGGTATTGGAGGTTGTAGACTAGAGTTTTTGCTTCAGAATGATGTAAAAAAAATTATGCTGCCTACTCATATAAAACAATATATTGATTTACTTTTTGTAAGACACTTTTTGTCAAGAAACACAGTATGCATGGAGGCGTGAATCATGAATCATTTACACCTGAGAAGACAAAAGAATCGCATAATAATGACCTGAAATGACTTTCAGTCAGGTAGGCTGTGAAAAAACCCTCTGTAATCATGTCTCAGCTCAATTTAAAATAATGGTATTCTATTATATTCTTTAAAATGTCATGTATTTCTGTGATGCAAATGTCTGAACAATTATGTTACCTCTATGGCATTTCATATAGGCTTTTAGCTTAAAAGCATGTACATTTGGAGAAATATTGATGGATTCTTATATGTTTATGTCAATTTTCTATACAGAGTAATATTTATTCAATATTTATTGTCATCACTATGAGTGCTGGATACTGTGTTTTCAATTCATACTTGCAATTCATAGGGCGCTATGTTCACCTTCATGCCACAAATTCATATAAAGAAGAAAATGAACCAGTAACTAACGGCATGTCTTCTAGAGATCACTAACCATGGCTTTAACATCCAGATAAACACTTTTCAGGACAATAAATACATGATTGAGACAATGCATACAAGTATTGCCTCTGAATTTGCATCTGAATAGCGCTGGCTCCGTGGGGCGTGGCAGCGGATAATGAGCTGAATCACGGACTTCTGACATGGCTCTATTTTCATACAGATTACATAAACACAGAATATTTGTTTTCGATTTGACTTGCACGATTTAAAACCTGACATTTCAACATTTCTTTAGACATAAGTGTAATTTTTTTTGTCATTAGTATTCATAAGTTACAGTTCATTTTCTGAGAACTATCAGATTAGACTTCGTTCAGAGGGAGAAGAGAGAGATCACGCATCATGTTAGTTTTCTTTATTTTACAAAAAGCACAACATTGTGTTTTTACTCTGAGTGTACACAAATAGAAGAAGATATTCTATAGTTTCAATTGATATATTACTTGTGTCTCTGTGACAAGAAATGACGGAGTATTTTAAGTCTGTTTTGCTGCAATGTGAAAAAAATCCTGCAAAACGCGCCATCGCGTTAACGGACTCCAGAGAGTTAATATGTTTATGAACAACTGAAAAAAGCACAAATGTCAGGGCATGTTAAAACTTCTCCAGGCCCTAAATCAGCATCAGACTCCAGAGGGTTAACAGATCATTAGTCACTCACAATAATGCAGTGACTATGCTTAGGGCGAAACCCTGACTGAAAACACTCATATAACTTATTGATACAAAGGTGAGCATGGACCTGTGCTGCTACTGCTTTTTCAAGAACTTTGGAAATAAAAGGAAGATTTGAGATGGGACAGAAATTATCCAAATTGTTTGGGTCTGTGCCAGGTTTCTTAAGAATTGGGGTAATAGCAGCTATTTTAAAAGATGATGGAACAATGCCGGAGCTAAGAGAAGTGTGAATAATATGAGTTATGTGAGAAGAAAGAGAAAGAAAACAGGCCTTTACCATATGAGTTGGTATAGGATCAAGTAAACATGTGGAAGAATTAGATTTGTGAATGAGATGAAAAATGTCTTGTTCGGATGGCAAGTCAAAAGAAGAAAGAGGAGTAAGAGGAGAACCAATTGTCACTGTTTCGTGAACTACAGTGAGCAGTAGTCAAAGAGGCCAACTGTTGGTGGATGGCGGTTATTTTATTATTGAAAAAAGACATAAATTTATCACATTATCACATTTATCACATTAAATTTATCACCAGTACAGGTGTGCAGGAAGTGTGTCAGGATTCAGATTCAGGTTCAGGTTTCAGAATACAATTTACAGTGGAGAATAAAGCTTTAGTATTACCATCTCCAGACTCAATTAAATGTGAATAAAAATCATTTTTGCAGCAGAAAGAGCATCTTTATAAAGATGTACATGTTCACTATGCAACTCTTTATGACCATAAGTCCAGTACGCTTAGGCGCCGTCCTCTAGTTTTGAGCTGGCAAAGTTCAGGAGTGAACCATGGTGCAGAGTGAGTAAATGATACAGTCCGTACCTTGAGAGGTGCAAAAGTATCAAGAAGCTGGCATAATTCAAAGTTATAAAAGGAGACCAGATCCTCAGGAGAAGTGATATGGTCACTATGTGGAAGATCAGTAATTGCAGCAGTAAAGACTCAAGGGTTGATCTGTTTTATATTCCGAAATGTCATCAAGTGTTGTTGTTTTGATTTAGAGAGTGTAACAGTAGCATTAAAAGAAAGCAATTTATGATCAGATATGTGTATTGCAGGTGCAGTACAATTCATGGGTGTAACACCTAAACAACAAACAAGGTCAAGAGTGTGACCTTTACAGTGGGTTGGAAAGTCCACTTATTGCTGGAAACCAAAACTCTCCAGGCAAGAAATTAAGTCTCTTGTGAGTAGGATACTGACAGAAAATTAATCTAAAAAGATATTACTGTATTTCAGTGGCCGATAAATAACAGCCACTAATACCTGCCTTCTTCCTTTCATTCAAAGCTAGTCCAGTCAAAACCATGCCGCCGAAAGAAAGTGGTTACAAATAAACGCTTGCATAAACTATCCTATCAGTCATGCTTTGTGCTGTCTTACGTACAATGTTTTCTTGGACATGGATGATCTTTTTGTCAAGTACTGTGTCTCTTGTATTGCTTCTAAATGCTGCTTGGTGGGACTACAGCACACACAATTCAATACAATGGCATTCCGGATGCTCTGTTCGCTGCCCACCTGAGGACTGCACAAATCCTGTTTTACCTTATACCACCTGCCGAGGTTGTGGCTGCGGACTATATTAGCAAGGGAGGAAGTTTAACATATCCATCACCCTATGGACAAGACCCCTTGATGGCTACCCTGACCGCCAGCTGCAGAGGAAAAATTTGTGGTTGTCAACATACCACTCTGACCGTATTTTTTATGCCTCTCTTGTGGGACAGCTGTGTCTTTTGGGATGCTCTGGACATGTACATGAACATTACATGCTGCTTGGAGCTATAAATAGGCTATACAGGTGTGTTCATGCTGCCTCGTAATTCCTGTAGTTACGAGATTTTAGCTTGTAAAAAGTGTTCACGTCCTCGTAGACCTTGTAATTACAGCTTGTAAGATGGGATTTTTCTGAAAGCTCCCACATGTACCATGTGGCCGCCGTACCACTTGACCACTGTAGATTCATAGGTGTTGATAGTGGTGCCATGGAAACAGTCCAAGGACGTGAACATCTCCAAATATAATGTCACATGTTGTTATTATTGAAAAAAACCTGACATTGCAATGTTTTGTTCTTCTGCAATTATGTATTGCAATATGAAAGAAAATTCACCAGATGACTTAAAATAGTTCTGTTTGGAAAGAATTAATCATTCTAGAAAAACAGTAAGTGCGTGGTATATGTTAGGTGTCGATTTGACTTAGTTATGTTTATATATATTTTAAATATATATATTACAATATATAAACTTAAACGTTTCTGGGCGTTGCTTTCAATAAATCAACAAACATGTCTGTGATTGGCTACATTGTTCAATGCTGCAAAAACATGGTGGGAATAGAAACCTTTGACAATCTTCAGAGCACAAATACACATACACTGCTACACTATAGCATTTGCTAAATATATTTTGCCAAATCAGATTGCCTTTCCGAATCTCTAGGGCCCTAAGCAGCCACTTACTTTACTTAATGGTTAAGTCCACCTCTGAATATATCATAGTTAATTATTTTAAAACCATTCACCTTATTATCTCCAGCTGACAGTTTGGACTCTTCAGTCCATCAGAAAGAAGCTTCACTCCTGAATCTTGGAGGTTATTGTTACTCAGGTCCAGCTCTCTCAGGAAGGAGTTTGAGGACTGTAGAACTGAAGACAAACTCTCACAACACTGAGCAGAGAGTTTACATGTAGGAAATCTGAAGAAGAAAAACAATGTAATTGCATACAGGATAAATCTTAGCAGTGTGATTTTTAATAAACTTATTGCAAAAAAAAATGTTTTTTTTTCAAACCTCAGTATCTCCAGCTGACAGTTTGGCTCTTAAGTCCATCAGAAAGAAGCTTCACTCCTGAATCCTGGAGGTCATTGTTACTCAGGTCCAGCTCTCTCAGGAAGGAGGACTGTAGAGCTGAAGATAAACTCTCACAACACTGCGCAGTAAGATTACATGTGGGAAATCTGAAGAAGAAAATCACAATGTAATTGCATACAGAATGAATCTTAGCAATGTGATTTCATGATTAACTTATTGCAAAAAATGAAGTATTTGAGCTCAAACCTCAGTATCTCCAGCTGACAGTTTGGACTCTTCAGTCCATCAGAAAATATCTTCACTCCAAAATCCTGGAGGTCATTGTTACTCAGGTCCAGCTCTCTTAGGACAGAGTTTGAGGATTGCAGAGTTGAAGACAAAAGTTCACAGGACTGAGCAGTGAGATTACAACACTGTAGCCTGTGTAGAAAACAAAACAAACAACAGCAGCAATGCTTATTGAGTAACGTTTATAATCTGGAACTGTAGTGATGTAAGCAAAGCTAAAACAATTTTATCTTCATAAAACATCAAACAAGTATTTATATCACACACATTACATTTATTTATTTTTGCTTTACAATCTGGGCCAACACATCACCCATGTAAAATTAAGGTGATCATAAAAGACTAGGAGACTCTTACAGTGCTCTTTTGGTGTTTTTGATGACTGGCAGCAGTCTCATCAAAGCTTCATCAGATCTTCTGTATTTCTGCATTTCAAACTTTTCTTGAGTCTCTTCTGACATGAGGAGGACAAACACCAGACCAGACCACTGAACAGAGGAGAGATTCTCTGCTGAAAGCTTTCCTGAGTTCAGATTCTTTTGGATTTCCTCCACAAAGTCATCGTTCAGTTCATTTAGACAGTGAAAGAGATTGATGGTCCTCTCTACTGATTTCTCCTTTTCTATTTTCTTTTTGATGCAGTTAACAGTGTCTTTAACATTCTCTGTTTTGAGTTCCAGTTCTGGCAGTAGTTCTTTCAGGTCACTCTGATTGGACTCCAGTGAGAGACCCAGAAGGAACCGGAGGAAAAGGTCCAGGTGTCCGTTTTTGCTTTGCAAAGCCTTCTTGACTGCAGTCTTATGAAGTATAAACAGTGGCTTTTTGGAGAAAAAATTCTGTATTTTTCTCCAGAATTCAAGCAATGGGTTTGTCTTATTGTACGCTCCTGTCAAACACACATAAAGAGCAGCAAGGAATTCCTGTACGCTGAGATGTATGAAGCTGTAAACTTTTCTTGCTGATACCTTTTCCTCCTGAAACATCTGGGTGCAAAGCCCTGAGTACAATGTCCCTTCACTGACATCTAGTCCACATTCCTCAAGATCTTTTTTGTAGAAAATCGGGTTTCCTTTCTCCAACTGTTGAAAGGCCAGTTTCCCAAGCTTCAGAATAATCTCATCAAAACAGTATTTTTTTTCCATCTGTTGCTGCTGAGAAATTAAGAAACTTGTGTACATCCCTGTGAGGGTTGTGGGAGTTTTGTCATTGCTCTCTCGAGAGGCTGAAGAACAGTAAGAGAGATCCAGCAGAATACAGGGATATGACACATGATGTAAAGGCTCCTGAATTTCCTGATGTGACAGATAATGTTTTCAGAACCCTTAGGACTGTTTTTGATGAAGTATTGCTCTTTCTGCTCATCGTTAAATCCTCGCACTTCTGTCACTTGATCAATGTAGTCACGGGGTATCAGACTGGCTGCTGCTGGTCTGGATGTGATCCAGATGAGAGCAGAGGGAACCAGATGTGTCTTCATAAGGTTTATTATTATGATCTTACTCACTGTTGTTTTTTCATTTACATTTGTAAATATGTCATCTTCTTTGAAGTTCAAAGGAAAGCGACATTCATCCAGCCCATCAAAGATGAACATAATTTTACCATCACCTTCAGGAAGAGAGGACAGTTCTTCAGGACTACTAAAGAAGCTAAAGAAGTATTTGTTAAGTAGTCCTAAGAGACTGTACTCTTCTTTAATCAAATTCAATCTACGGAATGGAAGTGGAAATATGAAGACTATATCCTGATTTTCTTTTCCTTCAGCCCAGTCAAAGATGAATTTATTGACAGATACAGTTTTTCCCACTCCTGCGATCCCCATTGTCAGAACTTTTCTGTTTTGTTGACCCGTGTCACACTGGACTTTAAACATGTCATTACACTTGATTGGCTTCTCCTTGGCAGTCAGTCTGTTCTGATTTGATTCGATCTGTATCACCTCATGGTCGTTCACTCTTCCTCCGGTCTCATTCTCCACCACATATAAATCAGTGTAGATATTGTTCAGGTATTCCCGATGACCTGTCTCTGAATTACCAATCAATATCCGGTCATAGTCTTGTTTTAATTTTTTCTTCAGTCTGAGGCTGGTCTCTGTGTAATCATGAAGAATAACTTGACTGTCATCTACAGTTGAGCCTTTATGAAAGAGGGAAAAAGTCACCAAAGACTAAGTAATTGTGTTTTTCATAAATTCATGCTTCTACTATATATAAATTAATCGCACATCTTACACTGATTATACTGAAGTTGACAACATATAAGGTGATTGAAATGCCACGACAAATGCTTCCACAATAATATAAGTAAGCTGAAAAACTTCCAGTGAATTGTTAGTTGCTGGTTTGTTAAGCATCAATAGTGTTATACTTAGTTTATAATCAGAATATAGAACATAGCATTAATTTAGTTATTCAAATATAAGACAACATAAAAAAAGAAATAAATGTGTACTTCAGTGTTCCTGCTGACAAAGTGTATTTTTAAACCTAGTCATTTTATAACGTTTAATATTTATTCAAAATTGAAACTAAGTGAAAAACAAAAGAAATGGCTATTATATGAGAAATGCTACACTTCCGCCACCTGCTGGTTATAGTGGCAATTTAGTTTTTAAATAAAAATGTTTTCTATCAAATGCTGGATTTCCATCATTTCATCAGATCTTTTGAATCATTTGTTTTTACAAATGGAGACAATCTCAGAAGGATGGACAAATAATGTTTGCGGTCATCACTTTAAAAATAACATTTGAAGTGCTGGAAAACAAATGCATGTGCCTGTCTAATTACAGACATGGCTTTTCTTAAACATTTTTAATAGCTCTGTCTTTATTGCAGTCAACAAAACGTCTCAGGTTACGTATGTAACCATTGTTCCCTGAGAACAGGGAACGAGACTCTGCGTTTGCAGTAAACGCTTTGGGGAGCGATTTACCCATGCCGCCATGCTTGAGGAGAGTGCCTGCCAAAAAATATGGCTTGAGACAAAGGCTCCAGAGCAGTTAAAGAACTGCTTGGCAACTCCACCTCGGGTCACACCAGGCTGTCAGTGACAGCATTCCCTTTGGCCAACAGCCCAAGCTGAACTTCACGAAAGCCTCCCCTTTTTTTTTTAGAAGGGCCTACAGAAGCTGCTAAGGCATCTGGAACCACTTTTCTGAAGAAAAAGTGGTCCCTTTAAGGGAATGTGGCCAAGGAACCAAAGGGAACCTCAGCCAGCCACTTAGAGGGGAACGAAGTCACCCCCAATGCCACCAGGGAGGCCGACCTGGTCTTGTTAAAGAACAGACTTAGTTCAGACCAACCCTGTCTGAATACAGAGCCTCTAAAACATATTCTTAAAGAAGATAGTAGGTAAGAGTGACTGCAAAGAGGCGGAAACCAACTCAAACCCACGCGTAGAGACCGGCATCCTGGAGAGCAGAACTCAGCTGAGTGCTATGAACCCTCATATCGAGGGGAGATAATCCGCTCACCCTAGGATTAATTAACGCACTGAGGAGGCTGTGCGCTAGAGAACCCTGATAAAGGGGAGCACCAACCAGCCTGGGGCTGAATCTTAGGAGGAGGGCTGATTAAGGCCTACCACCATGATGATTAGCGTAGGGAGCTAAGCACTATTATAAACACAACCCTGAAAGGGAAGTACAAAGCTCACCTAACAGATGGACCATGCAAAGGGCACATACTCATGGAGGCCAAAGAGGGGCCTACAGTATGATAGTAGTTATATGTGAAACAGAAGTATAATCAGAAAGTGGCCTGGAAGGGCCACCCTGAATGTGTGTCTTCATTTCTTTCCTGGGGTAGACAGACAATTTCAATGGCAGCATAGGAGGCTGCACAGTGCCCTTATGACAATCCACCTAACACAATCCAACGAGCAGTGTACTCAGTAAAAACACCTTTTACTCTTTAAGCAAGAGGAGTACAGTGTACGCCAACACGTATTAAGGAAGGCCTGGAGGGGCCTATAACCTCAACAGACACGTGGCATCAGCTCGTGGCAGTGTTTAGATCCCAAGCACGGTAAACAACCCGACAAAGAGGAGGTTGGATCTACCACTTGGGCCCCTGGCCAGCAAAAGTGTATAGAAATAATTCTCAAAGAGAAATACACCCAAACATACTCCAGTGTGTTCAAAAAAGGCGGCCCGTAAGCCTAGCAACCTACACGGCGTAAGACTCGTGGCCGTTTCTAGGAGAACAAAGATCCACCCTAGGCTCTAGGTGGCTCTTAGCTCAACTAGAGTAAAATAACCAGACCACCAAAAAGCCATGTATTAAAACTTCCTTAGAAGAAATACATAGAATGCTGCCAACCAACATGAAGAGGCCTGATTAGGGCCTATCCGTCAGGGTGGGGCATGGCCTTTTGGGGTGGTTTCACCTTAACTGACACAATCCAACGAGCAGTGTACTCAGTAAAAGCACCTTTTACTCTTTAAAGCAAGAGGAGTACCGCGTACGCCAACACGTATTAACCCTCTGGAGTCTGAGGCTGATTTGGGGCCTGAAGAAGTTTTGACATGCCCTGACATTTGTGCTTTTTTCAGTTGTTCATAAACATATTAATGGAAAAAGTGTCATTACACTGTATTCAGCACAAACTAGGTTACCATAATATGTGAGGAACATGTATGTACATGTTTGTGTTTTTGAAGGAATAACATTTATGCGTGGTTATTGAAAAAACAAAAAACTTAAGTCACTGAAATAAGGGCAAAAAAAGTATATTAAATCTGTGTTTACAAGACTTCTGGGTATTGGAGGTTGTAAACTAGAGTTTTTGCTTCAAAATTATGTAAAAATTATGCTGCCTACTCCTTCATATAAAACAATATATTGATTTAGTTTTTGTAAGACACTTTTTGCCAAGAAACATGGTATGCGAGGAGGCGTGAATCACCACTGAAAATGGGCCATTCTCACCTGAGAAGACAAAAGAATTGGATAGTAATGAGCTGAAATGACTTGCATATTAATGAGGCATTTCAGTCAGGTAGGCTGTGAAAAAAAACCTTCTGTGATGTCTCAAGCTCATTATGATATATGAAACATACAGACAAATATTATTACAATATACAGTAATGGTTTTATATTATACTTTAAAATATAATGTATTTCTGTGATGCAAAGGGTCTGAATATAGGCTTTTAGTTTAAAAGCATGCACATTTGGAGAAATATTGGATTCTCATATGCTTATGTCAATTTTCTATACAGAGGAGATATATAGATTTAATATTCATTGTCATTACTATGAGCACTGGTGTTTTCAATTCATCCTTGAAGTCGGAGGGCGCTCTGTGCATTTTTAGTCCACAAATTCATCTAAAAGAAGAAGAGGCTATTCCATGAATGGAGTTTCCAATACATACTGCAGCCGGAGGGCGCTAAAGAAACAAAAACTCATCTAAAATTCATCTATAGAAGAAAAGAAAACAGGAACTAACTGCATGTCTTCTAGAGCTCCCTAACCATGACTTTTACATCCAGATAAACACTTTTCAAGACAGTAAATACATGATTTAGACGATGAATGCATGTATTGCCTCTGAATTTGCGTCTGAATAGCGCTGGCTCCATGGGTGTGGCCGCATTAGCGGATAATGAGCTGAATCACGGACTTCTGACATGGCTCTCTTTTCATACAGATTACATAAACACAGAAGGTTCGTTTTCGATTTGACTTACATGATTTAAAACCTGACATCTTAAAGTTTTTTTAGACATAAGTTTAATTTTTCTGTGATTAGTATTCACTAAGTTACAGTTCATTTTCTTAGAATTATCAGATTGGACTTCGTTCAGAGGGAGACGAGAGATCACGCATCATGTTAGTTTTCTTTATTTTACAAAAAGCACAACATTGTGTTTTTACTCTGAGTGTATACAAATAAAAGAAGATATTCTATAGTTTCAATTGATATATTACTTATGTCTCTATGACAAAAAATGACAGAGTATTTTAAGTCTGTTTTGCTGCAATGTGAAAAAAAACCTGCAAAACGCGCCGGCGCGTTTTCAGACCTCAGAGTGTTAAGGAAGGCCTGAAGGGGCCTATAACCTCAACAGACACGTGGCATCAGCTTGTGGCAGTGTTTAGGCACCAAAAACGATAAACAACCTGAGCAAAGGAGGTTGGATTTATCACTTGGGCCTCTGGCCAACCAGAAGTGTATACAGAGTTCTCAAAGAGAAATATACACGAACATACACCAGTGTGTTCAAAAAGGCGGCCCATAGGGCCTAGCAACCTCTTAAGACACATGGCATAAGACTAGTGGCCGTTTCTAGGAGCACAATAGATCCACCCTAGGTGCTAGGTGGCTCTTAGCTGAACTAGAATAGATATCAGCTGAGGGGCCAGCCACTCAAAATACTGAATACTGAACTCCACGTTACACCGGAGGCCGAGGTAGGTCTACCTTAGAACACACGCGGCATCAGCAAGTGGCTACCCTAACCATACCACCCAAAAGGCCATGTATTAGGAATTTCCAAAGAGGGAATATATGAAACGCTGCCAAAACATTGAGAACAGGCCCGTTTAGGGCCTATCTGGCGACAATGGGGCGTGGCCGATGGTGGCATGGTTTCCCAGGCATCCTGCCATCAAGTCGAATAAGAAAACAGGCCTTGAGGGGCCTACCATTCCAGCAACAAGTGGCGTTCAGCCTGTTTGCAAATGAAAAACACTAACCTTGCCAACGTGTGGACTAAAAAGGAGGCCTGAAGGGGCCTGCCGATTCAATGACACGTGGCTCCAGCTCGTGAATTTAAAAGGGGACCAAGCTACAGGGAACCAGCTCTTACCCAATCATAACTATGGGAAGCTAACTGCAACCTGCGCTAGGCTACACATTCCAACAGGCGATGTACCCTAAACATTTGACTAAAGGGAACCAAACAAAGCCAACATGGTCTAAGGGAGGCTATAAGGCCTACTACCTCAAACAAACAAGTGGCAGGGCCTGTGGCAGTGTACATATGTGAGCAAACTATGATCAGTTAAGCAGCATTGTAGAAAAACAACTGCTAACTAGAAGGAGGCTAAGTATCATAAAGCCTACAATACGGGTTATATGCGATATAGCTGCTAACAAGATCACCAGGGAGCTTAAATCGATACCAACTTTCCTCAAAAAGTGGTTCCAACTACCCTGAGTATGCAATCCAACAGGTGATGCACTCATTGACACAAATAAACCTCTTAACTAATTTATAGTCAACATCCTCTCAAATAGAGGCCTACAATTAAGAGAACAGGTGCTAACCTGTGGCAGCATACGTAAGCTCACATATAAATGTAGGACAAAAGTCTAGAACTCAAAGTAACATCTTATTTTAATCACACAAAATATAGACCCTCCTGCGGCTCAAAAACCAAAAAAACTCCTAATGCTCCTTTTTACAAGAAAGGATGGATTCTAAGGTTCTTTTAAGCCTAAAAGATCCTCTTACTATCAAACAGAAATAGCGGACTGACAGAAATAATGACTATGGGCCCAGCCATCAGTCTGACCATAAGAAGCATCTGAGCATGATTTAGCATGAACTAGTGCAGTGTTATTTTACATTTGATTAGTTTCTGTACCTGAATGCATGAAAATCTTAAAACACTTTATTTCAATCTGATCTTTGTTCAGTTATATTTATTTGTGCAGTTGCTAGTTTTTTTTTTAGTTTTTATTCTCTTATTGGATTCGAAATTCAGAAACATAAATCACAAAAGCACATAAGCACATCAGCAGAGCCAAATTTAATTCAAACCATCACATTGGTAAAGTTAATCACATTACAGTCACAGTGCATGAATCATTACCTTGCTTGTGTTTATTCTCCAGCTGCTCAGCCAGATTATTCTGGTTCATCTTCCTCAGGATCTCGACCGTGGTCTTTACAGCTTCTTCTGGTCCAAAACTTGCAACCATCTTATCAATCGTTTTTAACCTATCTTTTAAATGATTAATTCATTACCTGGGTCTTCAGTTTATGACAAGCTGAATTAAGCTCACCTCACCTCTTGTCTGACAAGTCTTCGGGTTTAAGTCATTCCTTAATGACGTGACAGGCAGTCCCATGCTAAACCAATGCATTCTGAGCCGGAAAGAGAATTGTTTAGTTCTCTTCATGAGTCTTTCGGGTTTTTGAGTCGTTCCTTAATCACGTGACAGACCCATACGCTATTTCTGACATTTCTGTCACTGTTTTTGTTACTGTTTCTTGAGGATCTGTGGTGTGTTATTATAAATAAATAAAGCCCTGTTATAAATAAAGTATGGGTATGGGTATGGGTCTGTCACGTGATTAAGGAACGACTCAAAACCCGAAAGACTCATGAAGAGAACTAATCAATTCTCTTTCCGGCTCAGAATGCATTGGTAGCGTATGGGCCTGTCACGTGATTAAGGAACGACTCAAAACCCGAAAGACTCATGAAATGAACTAATCAACTGAATCATCAGGTGAACTACTTCTAGCAGTACAGAACCTGTAGAATATTGCACATGCGCGACTGAACGAATCACCCCCCGAGACGACTCGTTCTTCCCGAGTCACATTAAAGATTCAAATCGTTCAAGAACGACACATCACTACTTTGTAATAAGCATTTACAGAGCTGGTAATAATATCTGATCATTTAAGAGGGTATTGTAGACAGAGAGAAACAAAATGTTTTATTAACTAAATCACACACAACTAAACTAACAAACACATAACATACATGCAGGTCACACACATACATAGGTAAAAAAAAAATGAGCAATGATAGAGTTGAAATGGAAGTGGGATAGGAAATGAAGCTATGGGGAAAAGTCAGATAAAATCTGGAAAAGACCGTCAGTTTTCTCAGTAATAAAGCACCCATTGCTAACAAAGGTGGTTCACAGATTAGTACTAAATTGCTGTTTAGTGTTTGAACGATACTTGCAAAATGCCTGCAGGCCTACAGGCCTTGTGGGCCCACAGTATGACATTAGTTCAAAGTTCACTTTTTGTTAACTAATCTCTTGAATGAATGATTCAATGACAAACACATTTTTTACAGTTTTTCTCAATTGTTTACACACAAATATTGGTACTTGAGACACAATAACCACAACATTTAACTCATGCACCAACCCCCTGAACCAATTCTGCTAAACTACAAGCCCAATTCCTGCTTTACACTCACATTGCAGTTCTAAAACACACTTTTTTCAAAACACTACACACAATTCTCTGCATTTGGCACAATTTTCGGGCAGAAAAATCTCTTGTTTTCACAAGGAACACACTGCCTTTCAAATATGCACACTGACTCATCACATGGGCAAACACCTGTCACACGTTTTTACAATTAGCAAACAGAGATTTAGCATAAAAAGGCAACTTCTGTTTTGGAGCAATGGATGCCAACAATGAAAACAGAGGCAGAGCAGCATAATTTTTTTTCACTGTAACTGTATACAGTAAATTCTTGTGTTGTTTTGTACTGTATGTGCAACTGCGTTGGTTGTATATATTTGTTACCGTGTATTTGTGTGTTCTAACTATAAAAAACTATTATATATATATATATATATATATACTACAAATATTTTACAACACACTTATGTATGTACTGTCTAACACTGAACCAAATAACAAATAAAGACCAAAGTCATTATGATGAATGGAGAAGTGTTTTCCATTCATCATTGTGTTTTACATAGAGCACATCAGTGTTCAACTGGTTCTTATAAATGTCTATTCATATGATGGTTTGTGTGTGTCATTTGAAAACAAAATACCATTTTGAGAAGAAAGAACATTGTTTTGAATGTAAAGTTTCATTTTGCAGGAGAATTGAGGGGTTTTGCTCATTGTGCGTGTGTTTTTTGATTTGTGTGTAGAGTTCTGAGAGTATGAGGCATGCTTTGAGAAAATGTGTGTAAACAATCAAGAAAAACTGTAACAGTCTCTTGTCGCCACCTAGTGGCGCAACAATATGATGCTATTTACAATTTATTTTCAGTTGCTAACATACTTTCCAACTACACAGGGTTGATGTATTTATTTTCTTTTGTACTGTGCAACACTGTATTCACAACCACAAATGCTTGCAGTAAAAAAAAGTTTCAATCTTGCTTTCATGCTTACCATGAATTTTTCAACATCTCTCTGCCAATTACTTTCAATCTTGTACAGAAATGTACATAGCAGCTTATGAGAGAGGGGCTTTAGGCTTTGAATGACTGTGTGTATATGATATATCCAAAAATAGAATATTGTGGAAAATGTGTTTGCAAAGTAAGACAAATGTTTGCTTTTGAGATGTGTTTGTGATATTTTGAATGTAGTGTTTCATTTTGCAAGAGATGTGAGGCATTTTGCATTTTTGTGTGTGCAATTCTTGAATTTGTGTGTAAAGTTTTGAAAAAAAGAGAAGGTTTTGAAAATGTGTGTAAGCAGTTGGAAAAAACTTAAATATTTAGAAATAGCAGATTTCAGTCTCAGTTGGAGGCATAGTCATTTTCATTCAGTTTATTTTCATTACATCAACACAGTAAAATAGGACTCTGAATCGGATTTCTTAAATGTGTTTGAAGATCACAGAGTAGCAGAGACAGAAGAATAGATGGAGGAGAGGAGAAGTTGGATCAGGGTAAGGGAGAGGAATTGATAAAGGAGGAGAGGAAAAGAATAAATGAAGGGGGAGAGGAGGAAGAATGTGTGCTGGATTGTGCATCTCTATTGTTTGCCCCCCTTACACATGTAGAACCTATGAAAGCTTAGTTCTGCCATGAATAGAAAATTAAAAAAGTTAACTGTGACTTTTTATCTCACAATTCTGACTTTTTTCTTTCACTTCCTAGTTTATATCTGAGGAAAAAAGTCAGAATTGTGAGATGTAAACTCACAAATAAAAAGTCACAATTACCTTTTATGCTTTTGTATTCTGTGGTGGAGCTTTCATAATAACCAGTGACCATGTATGTTGGATTTGTTGTTGATTAATGGCAGCAATTTCATGTTTTCATTTCAGTAAAAGCTTCATACTACAACAATTTTACTACCACGATTCCACTACCACTGTTCCATATTTACAAAATATGTGGTCTGTATAGGGCACTAACTAGCAAGGGGACACCATCCCACCCTCTATGGGGGCAACATCAACACCACACACCCAACCCCAGACAGAGATTTCAACTAAAGGGGACACTGAAGTTCTGCATAGGGCATTCCCTGAGCAATTCTCATTCCCTGTTACTTTCTTCTTCTCTTTTTTGACTGTATATTCTATAAAATAATGACTCACATCTGTTGCCAACAATGCTCACATTCATCACTTAACCAAAAATGCAGAATGGCTTACATGCATTATACTTTTACTGTAGTAAAAGGAAACTGAATTTTATTAATTATAAATTTAATATTTTCTCCAGGTAGAACTGAAACATGACAAGAAATGCAGTTTCATAATCCCATCATCTGTTAGTATTTCGAGCCCGATCACACGAAAATGCGTATCAATAGTACGAGTTTGTAATCTCGTAGAATATATACGCCAAAATGAGTTTTGGTGTGCTTATGGTACGCAGTTTTTCGCGTGCATATGATATGCACTTTATGGCGTATTATACGTACGAACCCCCTATGGAAGGCCATGAGGGCCAAATATACGTGAATTTTAACACGTCAACAACACATTAAATACGTGTATTTCACGCGTATTTAACGCGTATTTCACGCGTTAAAAATCTGTTTGAACGGGTCATTGTCATGGCTGCTGAGAACTTTGGTCAAACCATTTCTGTGAGCTTAAGGGGGTGTACCATTCATTTACTAAGATGCCACCTTTTAACATGCTTGATCAGCTTATTCTGCTCTTTTATTTGGTCATTTTGTATAATGTAATATATTTAAACTGTTGTTTAATGAAAAAATAGATTTAATTTTTTCCACTTATGCATTTTTTATTTTATTATTATTTTATTTATTTTACAACGCCCTTATGTTTACTGACAATAATATGCAGCATTGTAAGCCCACTGAATGCAAGTATGCTCTCATATGACCTGCAAAGTTTTTTCTCTGGTGTGTGTTGGGGTGGGACACTGAAGAAGATTGGTATATGACTTGAGTCGATAGACCTGCTGCAAAGTTTTGTTCTAAAGAAATAGTACAGTTTAGTCATACACAAATATAATTTTAAACTGATAATAATGTAGATGCTCCCTCTGTGTTTGTGTCAGAACATGGGTGCGGAGCGCAAGCTCAAACCTTTGTGACATACTGTATCAAAACTATGTGAAATAAATTATTTCTAGTCGACTAGTAGTAGTTCATTTAAGCCATTAGTGACTAATCACATTTAAATTCATATAATTTCTTAAATACTAGAGAGAATAAACCATATTAATGAGCGTTTACGCAATATCTATATGACTCTGTGGAGTCTTGGGTAGCCTACTATATAGATATAACCTTGCATTAAGAACCGGCAAAAGTAATGATTATAAAAGTGGCAAAAAAAAAAAAAAAAAAAAAAAACAGCAAGGAGACATTTTAATTGTTTATTAATAAACTAATGTTTTCTGAATCAGTGTCGGCTGCAAAAATGTTGACATTGCTGACTCTCATCATCTCCGCAGAGATGCACATTTCATTCGATTAGGCCTACATAATCAGAGAGTAGCCTATTGAATTATTTCGTTTAAAAGTAGACATTTCACGCTTTCTGTATATTTCTCATGTATGTGAGGCAAGCAGCCTATACGCTGAGTTTCGGTTCATTTAGCCTATAAGGCACGCTCCAGTTAACCTGCGAGTGATCGCGCCCGCGCATCTATGTCAGGATTACAAGAAATAGGCTTCTCTGTTTATGTAGAATAAACCGAATGGAATGCTCATTCTCTCTCTAAGCATGTCCATGAGGAGACGAGGAGAGTCAATGTCAACTTCATCTTTGCAGCCGACACCGATTCAGAAAACATTACTTTATTAATAAACAATTAAAATGTCTCCTTGCTGTTTTGGTCACATTCATAAGACCAATATCGAATCCCAGGCTATATGCCTTTTTCAGTTGACACCTCCCACTCAATAAATTGCAAAAGGCTTAAAGCTTTGTGTTGCTTTTGATATGGAACAAAGACTCAGATTTAAAATTCTGTCCATTTCATTAAGAAATTCAAGCAATAAATACCGTTTTGGCGCTCTTTAATGTGGCATAATAGATTGTTGTAGATTCTGGGTACTTGCATGTGCGTTATCAAACACATAGCGAAAGATTCGTGCCAGTTTCACTTTTGTTCTGGATCTTAACCTTAATATATATGCTATATTTATGTAAATAACTGCAGAAAGGCCGCACTGCAGATAGATATGCATTTCATATGTCGGAAAATCAAATTAAATCGGCTGAATTGCCTGTGCGAGCAAGCTTTAACTAATCTACAGCGCAACATCGATGCACAAAAAAAAATATTTACTAAAATTCAATAATTTTTTAATCAAATATTAATTTACCGAATTGAATTAGAACAGAATATAGCCTTTTAATATATGTCTTTTTTTAAACGAAATAATTCAAAGCGAAAAGAAATAGGCTACTCTCTGATTATGTAGGCCTATCCGAATGAAATGTGCATCTCTGCGGAGATGATGAGAGTCAGCAATGTCAATTTTTGTTTTATTAGTAAACGATTAAAATGTCTCCTTGCTGTTTTTTTGCCAGTTTCATAATCATTACTTTTGCCAGTTCTCAATGCAAGGTTTATACGTGCCCTTGCTATATAGATATTGTGTAAACGCTCATTAATATGGTTTATTCTCTCCAGTATTTAAGAAATTAAATTAATTTAAATGTGATTAGTCACTAATGGCTTAAATGAACTAGTACTAGTCGACTAGAAATAACTTATTTCACATATTTTCGATCCAGTATGTCACAAAGGGTTTGAGCTTGCGCTCCGCACCCATGTTCTGACACAAACACGAGAGAGCATCTACATTATTATAAGTTTAAAATTATATTACTAACCTGGGTAGCGTTTCCCAAAAGCATCGTAAGCCTTAGTTGATCGTAGCTCCATTGGTTTCAATGGAGCTACGATCAACTTAAGCTTACGATGCTTTTGGGAAACGCTGCCCTGCACTATTTCTTTAGAACAAAACTGTGCAGCAGGTCTATCATCTCTAGTCACACACTTCAGTTAGCCTATGTGTCCCCACCCCAACACACACCTGAGAAAAAACTTTGCAGGTCATATGAGAGCATACTCACATTCAGTGAGCTTATAATGCTGCATTTTATTGTCAGTAAAGGTAAGGCCGTTGTAAAAAGTTATATAAATTATATAAATAAAATTATATTTTCATTAAACTGCAATTCAAATATATTATTTCTAAAGATTATACAAAAATAACCAAATAAAAAGGCAGAATAAGCTGATCTAGCATGTTAAATGGTGGCATCTTAGTAAATGAATGGTACACCCCCTTAAGCTCACAGAAATGGATTGACCCAAGTTCTCAGCAGCCAATGACAATGACCCGTTCAAACGGATTTTTAACGCGTATTTCACGCGTATTTAACGCGTACTTCACGCGTGAAGTACACGTCAAATACACGTATTTAACGCGTTGTTGACGTGTTAAAATTCACGTGTATTTGGCCCTCATGGCCTTCCATACCCCCCACCCCCATCCTACCCAAGAGCGTATCATATACACGGCATTTATGCGTATCATATGCACGCGAAAAATCCGCGTACCATAAGCACGCCAAAATGAGTTTTGGCGTATGTATTCTACGAGATTACAAACTCGTACTATTGATACGCATTTTCATGTGATCGTGTTGGCTTTGATTGACTACGTGTTCATGTTGGATAGAAAACTAGTGTTATGTTTTGACAGAACGACTCAATTTTGAACCAGGTTTGCTGTGTTTTAATAGAGTTAGTATGTGTTGAAAAAGGTTTTTAACACTTTGAAATGTGGAGTTTGTGTTTATATAACAAAATATGGTTTTGGGCAGAAAATTAACTATTTGGCTAATTGTGTGATGTACTGTATGTGTGTTGCTGTGTTAAGAGTTTAGAAAAAAGTACTTTAAGTATTGGTAAATGCTTATTAGCAATTGAAAAAAACTAAAGCATCAAGTTTCTTTTTCAAAAAGTGATTTAGTTTATTTTGTTTCACTGCTATGTGTCACTTAACAGAACACACACTAATAGAGGCATGTCCATTGGCTGCAACCAAATATTATGGCCAATCACGAAAGTCAATTGTGCAACCAAATGTAGAATAAACTTCTGCATTTATTATATATTTTTGTTGTGCTATTATGTATGTTCTTGTGCTGAATTCATATCACTTTCATAGGCTATTGAATAAATAAAATATAGAAATCCTTTTCATTTACTAAAAAAAAAAAAATCTAACCAATTTGAACTGGAATGCAATACCCCCTCGAAATTCACTCCCTGGACTTTAGTTTAATTCGAGAGCCGGATTATCAAATCAAAAAGTTGAGGTGGGCTGGGGAGTCTCCTTATTGGTATTTTTTTTTTTTAATTAATTATTAGGCTTAAATGGAAATATTCTCACAGTGAGAGTTGGTAACCACAGATAAAACCATACATGGCTACTCACTACCACTGTCAAATTATATTGTATATTATATAGGCCAACAAAAAACACCTAAACACAGATAAAATACACCTTCACAAAGAAATGAATGATATATTCCCCTAACCCACCTAATAAATATGTTGCAATATAAATGGCTATATTTACACAAACAATGTTAATTTACTAGTTCATTCATGGTAAATTTGTAAGGTTGGTGGTTTTGGGATTTAGAAGTCTATCTTCATTCATGGCACATTTCTCCTGTTTTGTGTCCTCATCAGTCTTGTTGGTGATGTTGAGGCCGTTTCATCCAATTTAAACCTAGTTTAATCATTGAGTGATTTGTAGTTTGTAAATGCGAGGTGTGTGTCGAAATAAAAAACTTCTGTACTGGATGTTGCAATGCTGTTTAATAATGGTATCCGTGACCGGGAATAAATGCAGCGCTTCTTTAAGCTTTCTGTTATCCAGTGGGCCGTGCTGTGTAGTTCAATGTAAACTAATGAAGTGTACTTTGCATATTTTGTATTGATTTCACGGAAGGAAGTTTCAAGGAAGTTTTATCACGGTCTCGTGTCACGCTTACAATCCACGGCCACATTAACATGGGACATTCGTTTCAATGAATGATCAAACTTGTCAACGAACTTGAACTGTAAGGATTTTATTTTCAGCATTAGAGTATCATATTGTTTTTAGTGTGCTGTTTTCTCACAAATTATTACAGACAGATTATTTAAAATAAGCAGTAGTACTTTGCTTTTATTAACAAGTCTTGTTAATCAATCTGTAGTTTACTATTGTTCATAATCAAATTATTTATTTTCTGATTCTTTACATATATAGCCTGTGGAAAAAAAACAGATACTTTAGTTTCAGTTTTTTCTTCTACTTCACTCTGCTAATTTTATTATGTGAGATATCTAGCTTGTAGGCTAAAACCAGATCTGATACCTCTGTATCCTTTTCCCTGGAAATAAAGCACATATTTCATTCAGGATTTATTCAGGACTTATCTGTGTCTAAGTATTTTAGTATATAAATTTAAGTATACAAATATAGCAGGATTACGTCAGTCATTTATATTTGCCACACTTACTGTTACCAGCTGGTGGCACTATGACATTAATTACATTTTGCCATGTAGATGTCTTCAGGCCAGGGCACTTATGAAACCATGTAAAGTTTGAGGCAGATTGGACATTGTATGCTTGAGTTACAACAACTTCCTGTTTCATGATGATAATAGCATGTTTTAGAATGCTTTTAGCATGTTTGGCACTCAATTGCATATTTTAGTATGTTGCTAGTTGTGCATCACAGTGCTAAACACATCACTTCCTGTAGAACTGAAACCATTCAGCTGTGCCCAAGTTCATCATCATTTGCAATTTATAGATTTCACATCTGAAAGAGAGGCTCATGCTTGTTTTCTGTGTACATTCATCCTATGAATCACATGTATGCACATCTGAAAAATAATCGTAAGATCAAATTTAGGATGGTTTCTGCGCAACATTTTATGAATGAGGCCTCCGATGCGAAAAAAATAGAATCTCGTGTAGATTTCTGTGTTTACATGTGTGTAACAAATTCTGATCAGTGTCAGATATGAGTAAAAAATCTGATTTTTGTTCCAGTGTAAAAGCAGCCTATATGTTTTATCATTCTGAATCCAATCAGACAGTCATTGACAAAAGCACGTTTTTCTCAGCTTTTTGCTCAAAATGTTGTTCTTTTTACATGAAACTTACCCACATACAAATGTTTATTAAAAAAGATACAACTTTTTTTCTTTGTTTAAAAGCAGAGGGTCTGTCCTTTCTTTTGATATATATCGCATATTCAGATATTCATACAAAAAATATTCTGGGGTCCATTAAATTTTGTGGAAATGTTAAAAAGTGCTGGTGGCTGGCAACTATTTAAAAACACTGGCGGGGAAACAGTTGACTACACAAATGTCTCATTACTAATATCTACAAATTTATAAAACACCATAAACACTGATTCACTGAGATTGCCCCCCAACAGTGAACCATTGAAATTTTGAAACAGTTCTGAAGTAACATAACTAATAATACTGATGAAATACAGCTTGTAAACACGTCATGTAACATTACATTTACTTCAGATTCAAAATGAGCTTTATTGCCAAGTATGTTTACACAGACAATGAATTTATCCTTGTGACAGGAGCTTCCAGTGAAAAAGTAAGTGTGGACATAAATGCTAGTGCAGACATTCATAGGAACTGATTCTGATGTTAATTTGAGTTGTTAATTTTAACCTTTAATAATAATACCAGCTGACAGGCTTCCTGTATACAGTTATGTTACAGCAAGTTTACAGCATTAGTTGAGAGATTTTTCCTTGAGAAAAATTAGCATGTAGCTACTGTACCTGATATTTATCCAAATGGATCAATATTAAATCAAGATCAGAATCAAATCACAAGCTTATGAGTTGAAATCGAATTGAAATTGTGAAATTTGTGTCAAGCACTAATAAAACAGGAGCCTACCAGTCATTATACAATGTAAACATTGTCTTTAAACATTGAAATTCTGTTTTATCTACCAATTATTTTGACGATCATAATTTACTTATTGTGATGCAAGGTTTTTTTAATACACCCCTCCCCCAATCCTTAATTCTCACCCCAAGCTAAACTCAAAAGTTGGCACCCCTGCTAGTGCTAAGCTAAAAATAGTTAGTATTTCCGTTTTTGTATGCAATGGTGCGATTCATTAGCTAAAAATAAAAAAAAGGACAAAATAAATATTAATTTGAATGATAGCATTGTTTTTTTTTTTTAAGATTTCTATAGATCAAAGTGAATGGATACATGCTATATTTGTTAGTATTTTATGAAGTTGTATTTACTAACCATGAGTAATGACGATGTAGACGTTTCTTGTTCCTCCACTGAACTTGTAAGCTGAAGTTAGTTTGAAATCCCTTTCAGTTTGTATTTTCATAAAAGGGCTGTAGAGAGGAAGTTGACTTCAGAACTCGAAAAACAATGACATTCACACCTCAAACTAACAAAGAGCTATGCTTCTAACCACAGGTTGAGAGCTGTCATTCCAACCACAAGGTTGTGAGGCAGTTTGCTAATGTTCGCTGGGAACTCTTCTCAGTTCATTTGAGAAAAGCAAGCTATAAAAGCAGTATAAAGTATGTGTGCTTTTGCTGCATGGAAGTCAGTCCCTACTGTGCTTTTCCCTTCTCTTACATAAAACATCCTGCAGGACCTAAACAATGCATTACTGCAGGATCCCACAGGATTTTCGTGATCATTTTCCTGTGGGACTTCTGTAGGTGTCCTACAGGAATCATACGGGAATCCTACAAGAATCCTATTTTTATTTATTTATTTTATTATTATTTACATAAAGTCTCAGAAAGAGCAAGATATAAACAACAACAAAACAAATTAAAGCTGCAAGCAGTGATTAAAGGGCCCTCGCACCCATGACACCCATGTGGCTTTAGGAAAACAGAGCACAGTGGACAATATGCATATAAATATAGGAGGAGTACATCAGTCATTTATATTTGCCACAGTTCCTGCTACCAGCAGGTGGCGATATGACTATAACAAAATTTTGGTGTATAGATATCTTCAGGCCAGGGCACTTATGAAAGGTGAAGTTTGAGGCAGATTGGACATTGTATGCTTGAGTTACAACAACTTCCTATTTCATGATGATAATAGCATGTTTTAGCACTCAGCTAAGTATGGCTAGCATGTTTTAGAATGCTTTTAGCATGTTTAGCACTCAATTGCATATATTAGTATGTTGCTAGTTGTGCATCACAGTGCTAAATGTCACTTCCTGTTGCCCGTGGGTGTTGCTATTAATAGCAATAGCAATTGAGTATTGTCATGTAGATGTGTTCAGGGCAGGACTGTTCTCAAACATGTGAGGTTTGGGGCAGATCAGACATTGTATGCCCGAGTTACAACAACTTCCTGTTTTTTGGCGTTAATCGCATACATGAGCCACGTGTTGCATGATTTAATGTGTTTCTAGCATGTTTAGTACTTCATAGCATATTTAAATGTGTTTCAGGGAGTGAATTACAGTGTAGGGGAGAGTGGGGTAAGATAGGCCACTTTTTACTTATGTCCCTGACAGCAACATAGTGTCGGCCCAGATCTGGCCCACATCTGATCCGCGTATAATTTTAAATGATCAGAATACATCTATGACAAAGGATTCTAAAAATATGGCTTCTTATAAAAAAAAAAAAAGTGTTCCTCTGGCTCAATTTACCCCAGGTTAGGGGTAAGTTGAACCAAATCAGTAGGTGCGTGTAAACTGACAATCTAACTGAATCTGAATCAAACCCATGTGAAATTTTAAAGATAATGTACCTATTTTAAAAACTCATTTAATAATCAAATTTCCTTTTACAAATGTTCTTTGTTAAAATATTTTACAAATATTTATTTTTTTTAAAGACAACTTTAACAACATAAAACCAACCAAATGAAGTTGAAATTTCAGTATCTTTAATTGTTTGCATTTCTGTAACATCAAAAGATGTAACCTTCCCATAAACAGACTAAACAGAGAGTTTGTTGATTAAAATTAAATAAAAACGAAATAAGAAAGAATAAATGTCACTGAAACTAATAAACATTTTACTCAAAAGATTCTTGACATGGTAGTTTTTCTGCAATGTCGACCATGTTAGGCCAGAGGTCTTCAACCCTGCTCCTGGGGACCCACTGTCCTGCAGAGTTTAGCTCCAACACTAATCAAACACACCTGATCCAGCTAATCAAGCTCTTCTGAATTGCTTGGAAAATCACAGGCAGGTGTGCTGAAGCAGGTTGGAAATAAATTTTGCATTGCTCACTAGAACAGTTTTAGTGCAGTGTTGTGCTTATGGGATTGGAGATATGGAGCAAACTGCAACAGAGCAGTTTGGGGTGGGTGAAGGAAGGATTATAATTTTTTGAAGTGTGTTGGGGTTTAGACGATTCCTCTTCTTGGACAAAACCTCTCCAGCCTTGGAAAAGATCCTTTTGCAAGGAACAGAGGATGCAGGGAACATAAGAATGACGGTGCCAGCTGGTATAAGTGAGGATATAGATGCTTCTGTTGAGCCCAATATACTAGTGGATCCTCAGATCTTGAGAGATTCACTTCCGATAAATATCGGTCCACTTCAACAGTAGCATCTGCTGTTGCACTTGAGCTCCTTCTACTGTGATCAACCGTGCTATCCAGCAGATGCCAATGGTCACCTAATAATGGAGGTACAAAGAGAAAATCTCCATTAATAATGGTTCACAGTACTAATCACTTATGTGAAAATTCACAGAACAAAGAAATATACTACTTACTGTTGTTTGTAGATTGACCTGCTTCTGAAGAGGCTGGCAGCTGAGCTGGGGATGTATTGGTGGAAGCTGAATGAGCACCAGAACTTCTGATTAAAGTAGCACATTCTGATTTTAATCTTGATACTGCTTCTTGCATGTAGTTTCCCTTGTCTTAAGAATCCCAGTTTTTTAATCTGGGATCCAATAATGTGGGTATGGTCATCACACTTAATGATTCAAAATGTACAGCATTTTCTCTGACCCTCCGGACCAGGCTGTCACCCAGCTGCCTTGTTAAATTGGACTTGAGGCCTTCCAGCTTACTCGTTACTGTATGATTCAACACCTTCACCAAAGGAATCACTTTTGAGGCAGACACTCTTTTCTCAGCAGAAAGCTCTACTGTAGCCTGATGGAAAGGGGCAAGAACATGTACCTATTGTACCTATACATTGCACCTATAAAGTCTCGCTCTGTTTCATATGTTCGCTCTGCCCCTTGGTATAATAATGAGCTGCGTACCAAGAAGGCAATGTGTCGTAAGATGGAGCGAAGGTGGCGTCTCTCTGGTATGAATGTTCATCTTCATGCTTGGAAGGACAACTTAAATGAATATAAGTCTGAGATTGCTTCTGCTAGGTCCCAGTACTTTTCTTAGACTATTATTAATAACCAGAGCAAACCCAGACAATTGTTTCATGTTATTAACAAACTTTTAAAAGGTGATAATTCCTCCCATACACCCATTGCAGCTGGCTTTGTGATAGGTTTCTTGATTTCTTCAGTTCTAAGATTGAGAAGGCTCGTAGTAGTTTGAGCCGCACTGCTGTGATCGATGACTCCGCTTTCTGTACCCTTCACTTTTCTGATTCTCCTCTCTCAAACTTCTCTATACTTGATTTAACCTCTCTGGGTTACCACCTCCATAACTGACCCACTTCCTACCTGCTTGTTCAAAGCATGCTTTCCTTGTTTAAGCGATGTGGTGCTGAGCATTGTTAATGACTCTCTTTCCTCAGCGGTTGTACCAGCAGCTTTTAAAATAACTGCTGTTACTCTGGTACCTAAAAAGCCGAACGTTGATCTTGACAACTTACACAATTATCGTCCGATTTCTAATCTCCCTTTTTTAGCAAAAATTTTGGAACGAAGAGTTGCATCTCAGTTGTATGCTCTTCTAACAACGAATCATTTATTTGAGCCCCTCCAGTCTGGTTTTCGTAAATTTCACAGCACAGAAACAGCCTTAGTGAAGGTTACTACTGACTTGTTACTTGCTGCAGATTCTGGCTGCCTGTCAATTTTAATCCTCCTTGATCTCAGTGCTGCCTTTGACACTGTTGATCATTCTGTTTTACTCTCTCGTATGGAATCTGTGTTTGGCATCACTGATGCTGCTCTTGATTGGTTTAAGTCCTATCTCACCGACCGTAGGCAATTTGTCTCCATGGGTGGGCACAAGTCTCACATTGGCTCAATCAAATTTGGGGTGCCCCAGGGATCTATTTTAAGTCCTATACTCTTTAGTATGTATATTTTTCCCCTTGGTCATCTTTTGCAATCGCTGGGTCTTAACACTCTGAGGTCTAAAAACGCGCCGGCACGTTTTGCAGTTTTTTTTTCACATTGCAGCAAAACAGACTTAAAATACTCCGTCATTTCTTGTCATAGAGACATAAGTAATATATCAATTGAAACTATAGAATATCTTCTTTTATTTATATACACTCAAAGTAAAAACAAAATGTTGTGCTTTTTGTAAAATAAAGAAAACTAACATTATGCTTGATCTCTCCTCTCCCTCTGAACGAAATCCAATCTGATAATTCTCAGAAAATGAACTATAACTTAGTGAATACTAATCACAGAAAAATTAAACTTTGCTTAACTGGTGCGTGGCAGGGCCTTCTGAACTCTATGGGGAACTCGCTTGATTCCTCTAATAGCGGCGCAACTTGTTGTGCGTTATCCTGGAGATTTCTCTGCGTGAGAAATACAAGGTGTGGCGTGTGAGCGTGTGAACGGGTTGAAATGCGTGTGTCTCACGCCCAATGCGTGAGACTTGAGAGCCCTGCAGGTTACTGCTAGGTAGGCATCCATGTGTAGGGATGTCCACATGTCAGACGTAACTTTCTGCAACTGCTCTCTGGCCTTCTCCTTAGCCTCCTTGTATTTATTTTCAACCATGACCTTCAAAGCCTGTGGATAAAAAGAAATGCAGTTACTTTTAATTAACTGCTTAAATAATTATAAACCACTTTATTAATCATATACCTTTCGAGTTTGGATAACATAAGTAGGATCCAACACATGCAGGAGCTCCCTAAATTCAGCATCTTCCACAATGGAAAAGGGTTGGGAGTCCTTGATGACCATGTTCACCAGGGCCTCATTCACCATTTCTTTTTTGGAATCTATAATAAAATACAAAGCTGGTGTATTGTAGGAGCTTAACACCTTATTTAAATAAATAAAAATAAAAAATGATGTATTACTTTGAGTACTGTGTGGATTGTTACTAGTTTCTGCATGTTCATGCAGTGCTCGATAATGCCTGAGCATGGAGGAGGTGTTATTGCTGTATGTCAGCTCCTTCAGTCACAGCAAGCATTTCACCTTGAAACATGAAAAAATACACATGAAAGATTATACAGCCATATAATGAGGATTATAATTATATTAAAGGTGCCCTAGAATCAGAATTTGAATTTACCTCGGCATAGTTGAATAACAAGAGTTCAGTACATGGAAAAGACATGCATTGAGTTTCAAACCCCATTGTTTCCTCCTTCTTATGTAAATCTCATTTGTTTAAAAGACTTCGGGAAAACACTCGGATCTCAACATAACACCGACTGTTACGTAACAGTCGGGATCATTAATATGTATGACCCCAATATTGGCATAATGCCACCCCATTTGACACATTAGACAAGGAAAGGCAGTATTAACGGCTGGATCTGTGCACAGTCAAGGTAAGCAAGCAAGAACAACAGCGAAAAATGGCAGATGGAGCAATAATAACTGATCCATGATATCATGATATTTTTAGTGATATTTGTAAATTGTCTTTCTAAATGTTTCATTAGCATGCTGCTAATGTACTGTTAAATGTGGTTAAAGTTGCCATCGTTTCTTACTGTATTCACGGAGACAAGAGCCGTCGCTATTTTCATTTTTAAACACGTGCAGTCTGTATAAATCATAAACACAACTTCATTCTTTATAAATCTCTCCAACAGTGTGTAATGTTAGCTTTAGCCACAGAGCACAGCCTCAAACTCACACAGAATCAAACGTAACCATCTAAATAAATACTTTACTCACATAATTCGAAGCATGCATACAGCATGCATGACGAACATCTTGTAAAGGTCCATTTGAGGGTTATATTAGCTGTGTAAACTTTGTTTATGCGATGTATATATAGTCGAGAGCTCGTGGGGCAGAGGGAACGCATCTCTTAAAGGGGCCGTGCTAAAAAAATCATTGCATAGTTAATGATGCCCCAAAATAGGCAGCTAAAAAAAATTAATTAAAAAAAATCTATGGGGTATTTTGAGCTGAAACTTCACAGACACATTCAGGGGACACCTTAGACTTATATAACATCTTGTAAAAAAACAATCTAGGGCACCTTTAAGACAGTAAAATATAACAATTACACATACCTTATTGTGAGCAACCATTTCAAAATGCTCCCAGACAGGGGAGGATTTCCTTTCTTCCTGGCTCCATTAAGAGGTCACAAAAAAGCAAACAAATCCAAAAGGGCAATCCAAATCAACAAGCAGTCCAGTCCAAGTCCAAAAATCCAAAGCAATCCAACCGGTCTTATCTATGTAATATAATAATAATATAATATAACAAATTTAATTAATAATAACAACACTGCAAAAAATGCTGTTCTTACTTAGATTTTTTGTCTTGTTTCTAGTCAAAATATCTTAAAGTTCTTAAATCAAGACGCATTTTCTTGACAAGTAAAAATTATTTTCTTGTTTTCAGGAAACATAAGTCAAAATTAAGTAAGTCTTTCCTTAAAACAAGCAAAATAATCTGCCAATGGGGTAAGCAAAATAATCTTATTTCAAACCAAGAATAAGCTATATAATCTTGTTTTCAGTTTGGACTAAGATTATTTTGCTTACCCCATTGGCAGATTATTTTGCTTGTTTTAAGGAAAAAAGTACTCAATTTTGATTTATTTTTCCTGAAAACAAGAAAATAATTTGTACTTGTCAAAAAAATGCTTCTTGATTTAAGAACTTTAAGATATTTTGACTAAAAACAAGACTAAGAATTCTAAGAACAGCATTTTTTGCAGTGAATATACTAACCTAATATAACCTAAAATAATATAATAATATAGCTCTAATAATACAATAACGACAATGACACAACTCTCTAACTCTGACTCTCCGACACTCTACTACTACTACTACTACTACTGGTTCTACTACTCCTGAAACACCCACAAGGTGGCGCGTTTCGAACCCCTTTTATCCGGAAACGACACTCAAACCAAACCAATGACATATTCCACACAGACCGAGGCCTCGTTTGTCATCGGTCACGTGATTTCTACATTCCCAAAACAAGCCTCGAATCGACGCTTCATCTGGCACGCCCATTTATGCTCGACACAAGCTCCGAAGCCTCGGTTCAAATGTCCAATCACTACCTCTGATTTGTATCAGAGAACTGTATCCCAGAGAATTTGTTGTACTTGTACACTGTTCCTATCAAATAAACTTGAAAATAAAGGTAAACTAAACCAGTTGTGTAATATTACATTGAAATGACACTAGTTCAAAAATCAAGCTCTCCTTGTCCGTCCGATGAAAAATCCTTCGTCCTCGAGGAATCTTACCTCATCCCTCTGGCCTAAAAAGTGATTATCCTCCACACTGCATCCCTCTGCGTTATCTCGCGGGTGTCAGCCCAAACAAACCAGCCCAGCGTGCCGAGGCCTAACACAGGCAAAACATCCGCAATCTCTTTCCCAGTCTTTCTCATCTCCGGCTATTTCAATCCTTCCGGCCATAAAGAAATGGACAATAAAGCCCTGCAAATACCAAGCTCATGTCTCGGGCAATGCCGCCCCCTTCCCGCAAAGGAATGGGCCTTCCTCCAGCATCAGGCCACTGCAGCAAGCCCTCAACAAGCCACGCCGCTGATTCATTTTCGGCCAACTTCCACTCTCTACCCCCACTGGCTCAAAACCGTAACACAGCTCAAATCCTTGTCGTTTTCCCTGGTTGAATTTTGCTTCGCTTTGGTCGTTAAATCAAACGCACAGTTTATGCTATCTGGATACTCAATTTTGATTGGAAGAAATAGATGTTTTGAACCGTTTTTATAGATTTGCAGTTTCTAATCTAACGCACTGCTTCCTTTTATCTTAAATGCGCAAGTACAAACAGCTCAGACATCATGTGCAGTCAGATCGCACACACAGTCGCACTCAGAATTATTAATAAGATCAGCGCTGTCCTGAGATAAACATAAAACATAACGCTATATAATTTTCAGTTTCACTATCGTTAAAGAGACGCTGCACAGACTGGTAAGAAAAATTCATACACGCATTTGTTCTCACTGAAGAATTCAAATAAATTCCGTAAATCTGTATAAGATAAGTAATGTTAAGACTCAGATAACTGATCAAAATAACTGTTGAGTTGAGAGTTCCTCCTAGCGATGGGGGAAACAAAGCTTTTTGAATCAACTGAACCAATCACTTCGAAAAAATGATTCACAGTTTCCCTCGGAACGTCACACACCGGTGATGTCTACTGGTCAGAAGGGTAAATGCACCGTAGTCAGTTCAAGCATGCATGGAAAAACATTTTACCAACCAGTTGCAACTGTTTTATTTAAAGTGTTAAAGGGTTAGTTCACCCAAAAAATTTAAATGTTTATCTGCTTACCTATACCTATCTAAAATCATATTTTTTTTGCTTTGCATCTAATAAGTGACATAGTATTTCATAATTTTTGCTTTTTGTCATAATTTTTTTTTTAGTGAGAATTTCAACTTTTCATCTCATAAATGACAGTATGTCATAATTATGAGTTTTATGTCATAAATATGAATTTTTTAAACAATAATTTTGACTTTTCATTTTATAAATATGACAGTATGTCAGAATTTCCTTTTTATCTCGTAAATATGATGTAGCATGTCAAGATGTTCATTTTTTATGTCATAATATGAACTTTTTAATATCATTTTTGACTTTTTAAGTCATAATTTCAACTTAGTTTGAAATAATTTCACATTTTTGTCATAATTTCGACTTTTACTACAATAATTATTTTTAAGCTACTTTTTAGATCTGTGAAATTGTAGTAAATATGCAACATGAATATATAATATTCACTTTAACCAAAGTTTTGAAATGGACAACAAAAGTCAAATGAACTACAAGAATAGTGTAACACCATTTGACTCCACTGACACTGCTGGAATATGAATAATAACTTGGGCCTGTCCCTCATTAAATGTAGTTCACACATCATATGGATACTGGTATGGTGTCTTTGGTCATGTTTAGAAATCATTTTCGTATGGAAAAGAGCTGCTTGAAGATTCATAATCACATCATGCTATTGTTTTGAGAACAGAGAACTCTGAATGAATGTCACTGGAAGAATGTTTGTTCATAACTTTGCTAGAATCTTCTGAGAACATTCCCTGTTAGCTGGGTCCCCAGCTTCTTAGATGTTTCTAGTGAGAAAAAGACCCCAATAATCTCATATGTGTCTCCTTTAGATGCCCAAGAGATTTTAACGTCTCACGATAGTCTAGATACCACAGTCAAACAGACATGTTTTAAACCTCATTGCGTGGATAATCTTCATTTAAGATAACAGGCTGTGACAGGACTATGGCAGTCTTTGCAGACAGACAGGCAATTCTCATCCAGTTTTCTGCCCTTTAGGGAGGGAAATTCTCTTCGCTTGTGATTTATAAACAGCATCTGAATTGTGGAACTCTGCAGCTCATCTTGTCGTTCTGGGAAACAAACACGTTCTCATTACCTGTCAAGCACATGCCTTCAGGCATGGAGAAAGTTTATCTGTGCCCTTATGAGCAGGGGCGCTGCCAGGAATTTTGGGCCCCATGACAAAAAAATCTAATTGGGCCCCCTCTGCGCAGCTGTTGTCACCACATCTCTAGGACCTAACTGTCCCATCAAAAGTTTTACATAACTCTAATCAAAGGCTTGCAACTGTCTTGCTTCTTGTAGTTCAATACTAGTACCAGGGCTGGACTGAGGCTGATTTTCATGCCGTTAAGTAAATTTAATGCTATTAAATCCTGTCATCATTTACTCACTCTCACTCTCAAAACTGCATGACTTTCTCTCTTCTGTAAAACACAGAAGAAGATATTCTGAAGAATGTTGTCAACCAAACCATTTTGGTTAAGCTACCCTTGACTCCAATTATTTTATTTTTTGTTATACAGAAAGAAAGTAATTCATGTTTGTAATGACATTAGGGTGAGTAAATTGAGACATTTTGGGTTGAACTACTCCTTTAAAACAATAACATTTTTAAAGAGTTACCACCTAATTTATGTAAGACACTGATATCTATCTTTCATGATGCTCTCATTGAAATAACATTTTACTTCAATTAAAATTCATAAGAACTATTAAAAATGTAATAAAACATTTAAAGAAATAAAAAATAAAGCTTTGTCCTTATCCCATGGGATACAGGCTTTAGAGTTGTTTTGTTTAATTATCCTTTAATTGCCCTTTACTATGGTTTAACTGTAAGATCGTGATAGACAGAGCACAGGTAAAACCATGCTTCTTATTACCATGGGTATATGGTTTCTAAAATAAATAATAAACTATAGATTGTGTAATAAAATATTGAAAATCTTTATGAAAAGTCTTTATGAAAGAAAGTGATTTATATTCCGCAATATTAAACATAAGTAGGCCTAATAATAGCAGCATTTTTAATAAATATATTTCTGCCAAAACACCATATTTATTTACTGTTAGTAACTGCAAGGTAAATTACTATAAAGGTGGTGGTTTTGGATTGTCAAGCTTGTAGTTGTGTGTATTGGCGTTTTCCAATTTACCTCGTCATGTCTTTACATGGTCGCGGCTGTTTTCAGCTAGATTCACCACCGAACCTGTAATGTTTCCAAATCACACGACTGTTTTAAACACAATTCTGAGACAAATCTGAAAGGATCAAGGCATCAAGTGACTTGCGCTGTTTATAACTTCATAGAGCGACAGTGGTGAGCGGGTATATTATCCTTTTGCAGTTTGTCATGCGCTCCAATTAAAAACAAAAAACAGCGCGGGAGGGGGAGGTCTCTCTTACTTTGGCCTGTCAGTTCAGAAGACAAACCAATGTTTGTCCTTGACAAAAAAAAAATAAAATAAAAATAAATAAAAAAATAAAAAAAATAAAAAAAATAACCTTTTATCGGCCCCAAAGTGCGTCGGCCCACCAGGAAAATGCCCGGTATGCCAGATTACCAGTCCAGCCCTGGTCTCTGTATTTCTTGCGCCGTGCATTGATTGACTGTCTGCGACTAACTAAAATACCGTCACTGATGAGTGCGCTAAGGCAGGACCAAACCATTTCATGCAGATACAGGGGGGTGGTCGGTCAATATGGATGTTTTATTTTTTGGTCAATGGTGATATTTAACTTTTATTGCCAAAATAAGTAAAATCAAAGACATCATTCATTTTACTATTATTTGAAATATACTCAATGATGATGGTTTATATAGTGTATAATATAATAAAAAATTTTAATGAGTTTTTACTTATTTGTTGGGGACCCTGTCAGTCAGGGGCCCTTGGAATTGTCCTAACTTTCCCCCCCTATAAGGCGCCCATGCTTATGAGAGACTTTATTGCTCTGGTTAAATTTAGGAAGTGGAACGACTCTTTCAGGTAATGAAGCATTGAGAATGAAGAGCAGCAAGTCACAAAGATCTGCTCCAAAACCTAGTGAAAAGGTACTAAGCAGGGTTATTATGTTTAACTAAAACTAAAATTTAATTCCAGTTAAACACTAAAATAACACTGGTATTAGGATATCTAATACGGGTCAAATTCTCATGTTTTTTTTAAAAGCAATCCCAGATTGCATTAAGATGAGAAGGGGAAAAAAAGCATCCAAGATGGCAATCAAGATTAGAGAAATTTAAAAATATATAGTTCAATTTAATTTAAAATGGACGATTTAACTTAATGTTTGTGTATTTTATTGCTTTTTTAGAGTATGGTTAATTAAGTCAGTTAAGCAAACGCTTAATCGTTATGTGACAAATTGCTTGTTATGTTCCTCATTTATAAGCTGCTTTGGATGAAAGCATCTTCTAAATGACTAAATGTAAATGCACCTTAAAGGAGGAATCATGTAAACAGTGGTTGTGTGGCATATTTTACAAATTCATAGAAGAATTAAGTTACTCTGGAAACACTGACCCATGCATAGGGTAAAAAAATAAGCTAATAATCTAGTAAAAATGTTTACAGACCTAAAATGAGCTACAAGGATGTTAATCAATTGTATTTGCTTCTGTTAAAGCTGTCAGCCTGCATTATTTCAGCTTATTTTTGTAATAATCATGTTTAACAGCTGAATTCCTAGTGAGAAACTACATTACCCATGATGCTGTAGAGAAAGTTACACCAATCAGAGAGTAGCAAGAAGCAACATGAGCCAAAATAGCTCTTTAGCTTGGTCCACTCCTATAAAGCACTGCAAATGACGTAATCGAGTCGATCTTACACTCAAAAAAATCCTGCTTTGCGCTATGCAAAGAAGTCCTATTCGTGTATTTGGGTTTGGCTTGAGTATATGACAAAAACAGAGAATATAATGGCCATTTTCTCAAGTGCCAAATATAAAACTAACTTAACCGCAGTGCCTTACGAAACTCACTCCTGCTAAATATTTACTCACCATTATGATTAAAAGTTTGCTAAGAAGTATTTCCTACTAAAGCAAGGCGGTATTTGACTCTGGTAAGCCTATCCATAGCAGACTGGTGGAAGTGGCCTTGAATGGCAACAGGTCCAGTGCATTACGGGTGTTGAAGTTTTCCTACCTATTTGGCAAAAGGGAAGAAAACAGCCTCTTTCTCCATTTTCTCTAGTCGTATAGTAGCACCGATTTCACAGCCTTTCTACTGTATAAGCAGCCAAGTTTTTTTCCTGAAAGCCCATTTTGCCAGAGGTGAAGTACCTCTTTAACTGTTTTTTTTTTTTTTCATATGATTTAATATTTCTTAATCAACCTAAATACATAACAACAAAATATATATTTTTAAATGAGAAAAAAAAAAAAACATCTAGAACTGTAGGTTACCATTTTTTACAGTGCATGTTGGTTATAGGCAGCAATATAACTGCAGCTGCATACAGTAAGTGCATTCTTCAGGGGGTTCAAGTGGTTAAATTTGTTTAATCAAGTGTGTGTGTGTGTTTATGTGTGTGTGTGTGTGTGTGTGTGTGTGTAAGCGCACAGTATTTTTGAGCAAAAGCATTCAGAGGACTGAAGTGGCTCCCAGTCTTCCACCAGCTGTCCTTCAGAGAGCTTCATGAAACTTCAGGACTCACGGGTTCAGCAAAGACAATCATTTACAGACTGTAATTGGACATGAGTGAATTATGCAGAGTAGAAACAGAAAACTGTGATTCTATTTGTAGATTTTCAGCAGTGTCGTGAAACCTGATTACGAGGCTCTAAGAACAGAGAAGTTTATGAGCTCTTGCCAGCTTTAGTAATATACAGCGTTTGCAAAATGACAGTGTGTTGGGATCTTCTGTTTCAGATAATGAATGAAGTCAACATGAAATCAGAACTGACTCTGTTCCTTAATGCACATTATTGTGAATGATACACTGGTGCATGCTATTTTAAGAGTTTGTTGTCATGATTTTTCATCAAAATCTAATAACTTTTTCAACAGCCTCCCATTCAACATTTTATTTTGTTTATCCAGTATTTATCCTGAATATTCTCATTCACTTGAAAATATTACCTTTGTGTGTGTGTGTGTGTGTGTGTGTGTGTGTGTGTGTGTGTTGAGTGAGTGTGAGTGTGTGTGAGAGAGAGAGAGAGAGAGAGAGAGAGTTTTGTGAGTTTTTATTAAAAAATGTCATACAGATCATTCCTACTTAAAGTGTTGTTTAGGGTTAGGGTACCTTAATTGTGGTGTAGGAGGATGAGTTGAACTTCATAAGTGTACTTGATGCCCGAAGGTGTGTAATGATTACTTCATCTTCAATACTTAAAGGCACCAGGACCTCGTCACACCAAAGGGTAACCGCAAAGGTTTTTGACCCGCAGCAGAGGTCCAAGTCCAGCACAGAACTTCACACGTCTCCGATGTGGTCATTCTTATCACTTTCAACTGTAAATAAAAAGTAAAAAGCAAAATATGTAGAATATATGTAAGAGATAATTTATGGCTAGCTGTGCATTAAAGGTGCAGTATTTTATCTCTCAAAGTCTTTACTGAACATTGTTGATATATGAAGTTACATAGAAATTTTAGGACCAGGACTGGAAAACAGTAAATATATATATACTCACATTAATAATATGACCACCAATGGTGACATATCCACCTGAGGTGAACAAATCATGTTCTTCCCCCGTCTTTTGAAAAGGACATCCAGTGCTGCCTTCCTCTGCTGATCAGTCAAAGTGAGGGGGCTCGTTTTAAAAATCTTTGATCGATGATCAATTACTAGGCAGTCCTCGCCATATTTTTTGTTTGTTGTGTAATTTCGAATTAGGTATGTCTTATCCTCTTGGAATTGTGGCTGTTCATTATTAAATTGGGTGGCGTAAGTCTTCTTCCCATCTGTAAGGGCTGCAAGACTTGTGGTCCTTTTTTTATCTGCTTGTATGATGCCGTCAACCCTCTTGAAGGTGAGGCTACGGACAGTGGTCCGCAGCCCCACACAAAGGACTCTAAGTGGCTCTGTAGTGTATGGGGGTGTTCCTCTTGATGCCATTCTGTAATGAAAAAAAAGTGGTCATACACAACATTCATTGTGTCTATCTATTTCTCTATTTATCTATCTATCTATCTATAGTTATTCAATATAGGCTATATAACATGAACTCATTAATCATTCTTAGTTGATTGTATTCACTGATTTTGATTACATTTCTCTCAAAACTCTTCAGCCTGCATAATTTAGTGGAAAAATAACAGAAATAATAATTTCCTATAAATAAATGACGCATGTACGTATACGCAAAAAAACAAAACAAACCCTGTATATGCGGCTTTCTGTGCGCGCTTTGGGTGTACGCGCAGAGTAACAGCGTGCGAGTTCTCGCGAAGCGGTTTAAATTATCAGACGTCACACACATATAACGGAATTAACGGTATTAACGCAAAACTACTTTAAATGTACACACACATAAAATATAGGCTATATATATATATAAAATGGAATTAACTAACATTAATGACATTGTTTATACAGTGAATGTAAGTCTGAGGTATTGCTGGAAAACACAGTAAGTCAATTTTTTGACCAATTGGCTATAGAAAAATATGGGAAAGCGGATGTTATTTATTTTTTTATGCTTACATAACAGCCGCTTTCCCATATTGCCCTTTGAAGAAAAAAAAGGTCCCTTGGTCTGTTTGGGTTAGGTTAGGTATAGCTTATTGTACTTTTTTAACATATTTGTAGTGAAATTATACATTTTAAATTCATTGAAATAAACCGTTTCGATAAAAGTACGTACATCAAAAACGTTCTTGTCTTTCACTTGTCAGTCCAGCAATGCGCGCCCAGGTCACAGACACCGCCTTATATACCCCTCTGGTTCTTTCGCGAGCCTTGTACGCGAGTAATAACTTAAGTCTTAACAATTTAAAAATACATTGAAATATTTATTTAAATTATTTGGTAGTGGTATTCTGTAAAGTTGGCATCTCTCACTCTCTTTGGACTGTGTGTTTTTTTTATTTTTTTTATTATTACTATTATTTTTAGATAGATGATCATCCGAATGAAATGTGCATTCTTTCTCAGGCGCGTCCACGGAGATGATGAGAGTCAATGTCAACTTCATCTTCGCAGCCGACACTGATTCAGAAAACATTACTTTATTAGGCTAATAACCAATTAAAAAGTCTCCTTGCTGTTTTTTGTAACTTTCATAATCATAACTTTTGCAGGCTTTTTATGGCAAGCTTTATTTAGCATTTTGCTTTCAAATCACCCACAGGATGTGTTCGATTTAGCGAGTAGGCTACATCGGACCCACTTTGACATGGCAACATTAATTTGTTCGACATTAAGTGACAATTCAACTAGGCCTATATCCAATTTTGCACCCCTCTTGACTGGTAGACTAGCATCCAAGGGATGTTGCGGTTATGGAGGTCCCTCCTCAAAACCCGAGGGCCTAGGCAATTGCCTGCTCTGCCTATAGTTAGCGCCGGCCCTGGGGTGCGTTTCCCGAAAGCATCGTTGGTAAACCATGGTCGTAAGTCCTAATGAACTCTAATGGTACGACGGAACTTGCGACCATAGTTCGCTTCAGGAAACGCACCCCTGGGTATGAGAGACTGCAGGGATGGTTGTAACAGGGGTTAGTAGTAACACAATTTCACCAATCAGGAACAAGTTACAAATCACCTGATTCACTTCACACATGCTTGATTTAGTCCTTATTCCACATGTGGGAAAGTAGAACCCTGTGTCAGACACATCATATTTTAGAGGAGAAAAACTAATTTTGATGAGACTTTTTTCACTTCATTTATTTTTGTTATGGCAATTCTTGCTGTATAATCTAACTCACCATAGTTAAATTATGTTTGTTGTGCACTGAAAAAAATAAGATGCTAGATTTACTTTTGTCACATTATTTTTCACATTGCATTTTAAGCAAAATTAGGGCCTATACCTAAACATGCCGATGTTTAATGTTTGAGTATCCCAGCAAATGGTTTACCTCAAATTTAATGGTTGGTGTAACAATACTTTAAGTAGCCTAGATTTTAACGACAAATTAAAATTATTTCTACCTTAAATGTTTTTTTTTATCCAATTATAAATTTATAATATATACATTTCATCATCAGGTCATTTAAATTCATAATTTTTAGTTCTTAAACTTTAAAATACCAAGGTTACTTTACAATTAGTTATACATTACAATGAAGAAACAACAGACAACTGGCGAATATTATAGAACTTCTTTATTAGACAAATACAACTTAAAACATTTTCAGCTCTTCAACAATTTACAGCTTTAATAGTAACATCTGTATGATTTGATCTAAAATTGTAGTATGTTTACTGTGCAACGGTGTGTTTGTCAACCATTAAATGGGTATTTGACAAAATATAATATACATTTCTGAACTAATACATTTCAGAAAAATTTAATGAATTGATTACTAATGAATACTAATAAAAATAATTAATCTGTCACCGAATCAGTCTATGTTGTTCAATTGCTTGCATCATTTAATTACGTCACATCTTTAATCACATCTTATAGTTCGCCTTCAGTATGTTCAAAACGCTGCTGCTAGGCTTTTAACTGGCACTAAGAAGAGGGATCATATAACACCTGTGTTAATTTCTCTACACTGGCTTCCGGTGTTATATAGGATAGAGTATAAGGTCCTGATCATTGTGTATAAAGCCTTACATCAACAGGCTCCAGATTACATTAAAGCTATGCTGAGTCCGTATAAATCCTCTCGTTCTTTGAGATCCAATGAGTTAATGTTGTTGTCTGTTCCGCGAACACGGTTAAGGAGGAGTGGAGATCGTGCATTCTCCGTGGCAGCCCCTGTGTTATGGAATGGGCTTCCAGTGTCTTTGAAATTGGCTCCCTCTTTGGATAGTTTTAAAGGACAATTGAAGACCTTCCTTTTTTCTAAGGCTTTTTCTGTATGATTGGTATATGTTTCTGAGTTATTGTGTATGGTATTATTGTTTTTAATCTGTCTGTTTGATGTTTATGATTTTGATTTTTTTTATATAATGCTCTTTATGTAAAGCACTTTGGTCCATTGTTATGGTGTTGAAAGTGCTATACAAATACACTTTGATTGATTGATTGATCTTTGCAAAAAACAAGTTTTTAATTAATGTTAAGATAATGATGTTGCTTTTTTACACACACACACTCACAGACACTCACTCACTCACTCATACTCACACACTCTATCTATCTATCTATACACAATTACTTCACACATTATCTAGCTTTTAAACTACTAAACTAAAATATATATGTGTATAATATTATATTATATAAAATCAGAGGTTGTGTTAGACTTGCGTTTCACCGTCATTTTGATGGACAGGATCGTAAAAAAATCCATCATAATCAATAATTACCCATCATTTGAATTGATATATTTTGATAAGTCATTTAATAGCTTCTGATTTCATCAACATTTTAATTTTTATTCATGAACTTACAGGATAAGCCAATAAGCATAGGCTATGCATTTATTTAGACTATGAAAAGAAAGTTGATCAAGTACTGCGACACTTTTATCTTGAACACTTGCGATCACCATTTCCTCTTTACTACTGTACAGAACGAAATAAACATGAATGAAAATAAAAAAATATGTTGAAAGATGTGGCTTACCGAAATCTGTATCACATCAGTCATCAGTGTTGCAGACAATTTCACGTAACAATATACCTCAGAAAAGCCATTTGTTGACCAAAAACTTATAGTCAGTAAGAAAAATAACAAAACTTAATTATGCAAGTAAGCATAAGTAACTTTATTATTATAAAATTGACTTAAACTAGGATGCTCGTCTGTTTTCATTTTATTCTGGAGACTGAACTCGCGCTCTGCTGCCACACTGGGAGCGCGCTCACCACCTACTGGACAGGGGTGGGAATTACAGTTACAAGCTACATAATCTGTCAAAATGACGGACGGGCTGCAGATTTTTTCCGTCACTGCTAAAAAAAATTAATCAGTGACGGAAAATTTCGGTTAACGCGACCTCATATATTTTATACATATACACACATATATATATATATATATATATATATATATATATATATATATATATATATATATATATATAAAATGTCACACTACCGCCGGTGACACTCCACGACCGCGGTGGCAACTTCACCACGGTGGCGCGGTTGTCATGCCTACCGTCACAGCCCTAGCCAGGATATAAAATATGACATGATTTTAAAAGTGATCTATAACATCGATGATGCAATACACTTTAATTTATTTAGTGCTAATAAAATTATTAAGCCTATTTGGAGAGAGAGATGTTTAATAAGCAGTATATTAAGAGTTTGAGGCAAAAGTTAACAGTAAATATGTTTTCTATACCTAAGTGTTACCCCACAAAATATTTTACCTATATCACCATGCATGTTATTTTCTTTTGCAAAATTATTTTTAATATTACAGTTTGTAAGGTTCTGACATCCAAACATAAGTAACACAGAGCAATATAAAATGAAGTAAGCCTAAAACAAATTCTGTTAAGAAATTATTGTATATATATTCTGTATATTCTACTTTCTCTTTCCTTCATTTCACCTCTGCTGTAGCTGTTTTGATTCTAATGAACCTGACATTATATAGGCTCTGTGATAAACTGTTTAAGATTATTCCATGCTGATGGTCTGCATTCCTGTCCAAGAAAATCTCAGGCTAAAAACCATATAACCAGTAAGAAAATCCTCAAACATACACTACTGTTCAAAAGTTTGGGGTGTGTAAGTTTTTTTTTTTGTTTTTGAAAAACATTTTAAAATCATTAAAGGGTTAGTAGTTCACCCAAAAATGAAAATTCTGTCATTTACTTATCCTCATGCCGTTCCACACCCGTAAGACCTTAATTAATCTTCGGAACACAAATATAAAAGATACAATACAAATACAAAGATATTTTAGTTGAAATCCGATGGCTCCGTGAGGCCTCCATAGGGAGCAATGGACACTTACTCTCTCAAGATCCATTAATGTACTAAAAACATATTTAAATCGGTTCATGTGAGTACAGTGGTTCAATATCAATATTATAAAGCAACGAGAATATTTTTGGTGCACCAAAAAAAATAATAATAATAACGACTTATTTAGTGACGGCTGATTTCAAAACACTGCTTCATGAAGCATTCGGCCATCGGATTTCAACTAAAATATCTTAATTTGTGTTCCGAAGATTAATGAAGGTCTTACGGGTGTGAAACGGCATGAGGGTGAGTAATAAATGACAGAATTTTCATTTTTGTGTGAACTAACCCTTTAATCAATCAGTAATCAACACAGCACTACCCTGAAATTGCCTTGCACTGTAGAATTATGGTTTTGGCAAGAAATGAAAAGTAGCCAATTATTTATTATAAATGCTACTATCTTACAATAAATATTGAAGACTAAGTTAACGCTGCTGACGTGTGCGTTATCTGGTGCGCCCGTCTGTGTATTCATGTTCAAATAAATATGGCTGTGCAAACAAATGCAAGTCTTCCTCTGTGTTGAAATCCTTAGACATGTTTGCGAAGGTTGTTTTGTTTACAGTGTGCGTCTCCCTCAGACTGTAAACGAAGCTCTGGAGCACCAGATAACACGTCATCAGCGTCACTGCGGAGTCGTGAACGCGGATTAACAACAGACCCGGAAGAGAAGACAATGCTGAATAAATTCATGGTTTTTGTTATTTTTGGACCAAAATGTATTTTCGATGCTTCAAAAACTTCTAACTAACCCACTGATGTCACATGGACTATTTTGATGATGTTTTTATTACCTTTCTGGACATGGACAGTCTACCGTAAATACATTTTCAATGGAGGGACAGAAAGCTCTCGGACTAAATCTAAAATATCTTAAACTGTGTTTCGAAGATGATCGGAGGTCTTACGGGTGTGGAACGACATGAGGGTGAGTCATTAATGACATAATTTTCATTTTTGGGTGAACTAACACTTGAATGCAAACCGAATTCAAAACTCAGTTAACAAGAAAGTCTAAAGCACAGTGCAAGAGAGTGCATCCAAGGGTTTCACACAGCCTTTATTCTTATAATTACTGAATTTAAGGGGAGTATGAATTTGTATTTTTCATTGCAATACAATTTAACTTCACACCTTCAAAGTAACAATGTTGAGAATTTGTGCACATGTATGTTGCAACCTGACACAAACATGCAATAAATTATACTGTTCAGAGGTTTGGCCTCAGTAAGATTTTGCATATATTTGAAAATGCACTATCCAAACTTAAATGGTTATGCTTTGGAATAAAGACTTAAGGCTTAATGATTATTTAATTAACTTTTATAGATTGCATAGAAAAAAACACAAATCAAACTGTATTAAAAACAACAGAAATTTTATTTAAATGTAATACTAATACTGTATGAACATTAATATGAATTTTAAAAAATGGAACCAGTAAAAAACAACAACAAAGTCAAATTCATTAAAAAAATTTACTCCATAACATCCTCCAGCTGCTCAATACTCTGGACAGTGTAACTGGCATGTGTCAGTTTTAGTGTGATGGGGGTTTCATCAGCACTGATGTCCATGGCTAGAGCTGCAGGGACACTGTACTCTTCATAGGTGTCGGACAGCAGTATCATGGCACCTCCACCACGACTGATTGAGCTTCAGTCCTCTGAAATATAATGAACAAAAGTCTCAGTCAAGGCATAATATAACAATAGATATGAACACTATTAACGTTAGTTGACTACACAAGTTAATATAATCTAACAATGAAAATACTAATTAATCTTCAATAATGCTAACTTCAACATTTTACTAAAACACGTTGTGGAACTATTGTATTTTATTAACATTAACATGATCTGTAACAAAGATTAATAAGTAGTGTAACAAATGTGTTGCTCATTGTTAGTTAACATAAAACAGTGCATTAACATTAACTAATACGGCCTTATTCTAAAGTGTTATCAATATTATAAAATTGCCAATGAATGTATTAAAGTTCAAAAATGTGTATCCACTTGGTACACACTCATAAGAGTAAGAAGATGAAGAAAGATCAATTCGAGAATAATTGGCTGTATGATGTTGTGTACTTCCACAGCTGAATAGATGGATGAGTTGAATTTGGCAGAAGGTTTGAATCACATTCAGAAAGAATCTTAACTTGATCTCCCAATCTGAGCTCAACCAGGGCCTCGTCACACCAGAGGAACATCTCAAAAACCTTCTGTCCACACCTGAGACGAGTCCCTCTCCATCAGTGACCCGCCTCATCCTGAATACCTGCAACTGCATGATCATAATAAGATTGTTGTTAATCTGCAAGCGAATGATTATTGCCGACGTTTAATGCGAAAAACAGCAGGCATAAAAGCGTAATAAAAAAATAAAAAAAACTGATGCGTCGTGTTAAAAACGGGCCGACCCATGAGATACATACATACATACATACAGAGGATCACAGTGTATTCAACTATTATCTATTACATGCATAATAGCATCAAATGGTCAGTGGTCTTAACTTGGCAGCAATCCAATCAGAAGATGTCACCAAGGCACAGATCTGCAGCGTTTTACATCAACAATTGTGCTATTGTCAATTTTTGCTTTGAAAATTTTGACAGAGGTGGATTTAATTTAGTGTATTCACACACTACTTTAAAAGAAAATATCTCCCTTTGCTTTGAACTTTGAGCGTTGTAACTTTGCAGATGTTGGTTATGCTCTAACAGCAACATTACACACTAACTAAAGTTAAAAAAGTGAAATCATAATCAACCACCCTTTTAAAGTGAAAGCAACCTAATATAGCTGCTGTTTGTGTCATTAATCAGCCTGTTTTTTTCTCCTGTTGTTGTTTATTTAAAGTGTTAGTTTACCCAAAAATGAAATTTCTGTCATTAAATACTCACCCTCATGATCTCATTCATCTGCAGAACACAAAGATATTTTTGCTGTAATCACAGAGGTACATGACTCGTCCATAGACAGCAATTTAAAGGTGCAGTGTGTAAATTTTTAGCGGTATCAAGTGGTGAAGTTGCGAATTACAATATAGAGAAGCTGCAGTGGCCAACACAGGACAAAGATGTTGTCTGATACAGCAGAGAGTAGTCAGTCAAGCAAACACGCTCTTTAGAGCAGTTTGTCCTTTTGCTTTGCTGCTGTTTGCAGTTCTTTCAGAACATATACATTTATTTCACCTTTTGTGAAAGGCTAAGCATGTTGGTGCTAAAGCTAGCATGCTCCACAATTGGACATGACTAATTAAGTTAACTTTTAAATGTTTAAAAATACCAGACTAACAACTTTTTGATTTTTTTTTTAATAAACGTAAAATATGCAAAAACCAAACATTTACACAAGTAAAAAAAAAAAAAAACAAGTTTCAAATTAACAGTAAATAAACATTTCTACTACTATTTCTACAGTTAAACTTATTAATATAATCTAATTGAGCTACTACAAATAAATGAACTAAACTATCACTTCATAAACTAATTGCTAAAAATTATAAACTTTTATTCATCATGAACAAAATCAACCTCAGCTACTCTAGTGTTTATGTGAGTGATTTTCAGGTGGACTGGAAGTTTCAGGATGAGGTAATCTATGCTTCCCTGGTTCAGGTTGTCAGGGATGATGAACTCAGCAAAATCGGCGCACAGAAGAATGAGGTTTGTGTCCTGCTCAGACACGCCGACTATTTCTACGACAGTAGAAATGCGTGGCAAAGGAAGCCATCACACTGTTTATAAAGCACCGGGTCCATTTTTGGGGGTGTGTGCAGACCTCCACTGCCATCGCTGTGTGATGGAAGAGAAAATGATTTTCATCTGTGGGACCTTCATTTGGAGGTCTTGCACATCCTGCTTGATTCCTGCGACAAGCTTCACACTCTTGGGGCCCTATTTTAACAATCTAAACGCAAAGTGTAAAGCGTTCAGCGCAGGTGCACTCAGGGCGTGTCCAAATCCACTTTTGCTATTTTAACGATGGAAAAACGGTCCGCGCACCGGGGCGCATTTTTGAAATGGGTTGTCTCTATTCTCTTAATGAGTAATGGGTGTAACGTTCAATAAACCAATCAGAGTGTCATCTCCCATTCCCTTTAAGAGCGAGATGCGCTCGCGCCATGGCGGATTGCTATTTACATGCCGGAATTTGTTGGCGGAAAAGCTGAACGCTTTTCAAGCGAAGAAACCGATCTGCTCGTGCGTGAAGTTAAACGTTTAGTTAGAAGGTAAACGAAGTTACATTTTTATATTTATGTAGCCTACACAATAATATTCTTTTACACTGTAATCCTTTTGTTTTTAATATTTGGCATGTTTGTGTGATGCGCATCTGTAGCGTATGCACACGTATCAGGATAGTCAATAAACTTTGGAGTTTCAGAACACTTTTAACCTGGTGAACTTTGTTTATAAATCACTAAATCTGCGCCGGACGGCTGTGACTTTCGGCAGGTTTGTGGGCCTGCGATGGTAAACAGAAAAGTCCAACTTCCTCCCTTTGGTGACTTCAAAAGGAGCACCCCCCCCAGAGACTGACCAGATCCACATTCCAACACCCCACACACACAGGGACACACAAAAACACACACACGCATATACAAACATGCCTAGAGACGGTATGTACAGTTATTCTCAAGATATGACTGTGCCAAAGTGTACCCGCTATATTTTAAGTGCATATATGCTTCCTAGTGTTTAGATTTTAGAGTTTAAATGACTGTAGCCATTCTAGTTTCATTCCTATTAATGTAATTTTGTCTGTAAACCATAACTTCTTCTACATGTTGTGTTTATGTGTCAAGTTTAGATTCCTCTGAAAGCTCTTCCTCTCCTCTATTCCATAATGTGTCTCACATCCCTGTAGGATGCATTGTTCTATTTGTTTAATGATACTGTGAAGAAAGTACTCTACTTCGAAATCTGATCTGAGAGCCATAAATCATGCAGATTAAGTCGTGAGGCCAATCAAAGGGAAAGCTTTCCCGCCAACTTTGCACCCATGTTATTGGCTACCCCACCTCAAGGAGGTGTGTCGGCTTATCTGTCATAAAAGCAAAGACGCACAATTTCTTGTGTGTTCTCCCGATTGTCTCTCGTCTGCTCGTGCACGTCCCTCTCGGACGTCTCCGGTGACCACGCGCTGCCATCGCGCTCACCTTCGGGACCGCCATCTTCCAGCAAAACTCACTCTCAAGTCCTCAGTTCAAACCTTCCCGCTGAACGGAAGAAGCCAACGAACTGCACCAGCGCTAAACTGAAATCCGACACACACAACCAATGCAAGTATACTGCCGTTTCTCAATCTTAGATAAGGAAACAGTTTTCTGCGCTGGCTCAAGGACTGTTTGTAAGTTTGCTACTTGCCTTCTCTCTTTCCTGCCTTTCCTACTTTCACCCTTGTATATATATGTGTATATCCTCTGTATATATTTAGACGTATAACCTCGGTAGTTGTTTCGTATATTAAAAACGCACTACATTTCATGCTTGTTGTTCTCCTGCTCATTCATAAAACCCAGGTCACTTTAACGTTTCGATCCTATATCCTTGCTACGTTTGGATGCTAGAAGAGGAAGTCTTTTTCTAATGGCCATAGGAAAAAAACCCTTCCTTTGATAATATTCTATGAGGAGCTTAGTTTGCTGGACAAACTAACAGTTTCTCTAAATAATTATTAAACCAGAACTAATCATATATGTAATTGATTATAATTCGTTGTAATTAATTCACAATATATGTTTAATTCCCCGTTGGGTCGATATATGAATCATAATTTATTCATAACCAATTTATGAATTATTATATCCATATTTCATCCATAAATTTATTAATAACTGTACGAACCGCTACATCGTTACACATCCCTGTGTGTAATAAACAAAGTCGACGCGCCCAGAGGCGCAGTTTCTACCAAACGCGCTCTTACAAAAAAATATTGCGCCATTGGCTTTAGACTTTAGACCAGGTTTGAGTTGGTCTATGGCGCAGTCTATTTTCAGCTCCTTAAAATAGCAATGCGCCGGCAATGCACCTGAACACACCTCTTTTTTAGACCAGCACGCCCATGGGCGCACTAACTGGCGCAAATGCATTTACTAATTTAAGGACGTGGCGCTGAACGGGAAAACGCGAACGGCGCCGGACGCAAACTAGCAAACACACTTGCGCTGCGCCTTGCGTCGCATTGCGCCGGGTGTATTATAGGGCCCTTGATGTTTTCGAGGTTGTTTACGCCACAGTGAATCAAGAGGACATTGGCACAGCTCTTCCTCCAAAGCCCTGATGGAAGAGGCTTCTCCAAACCATGCCTCCCCAGTCAGACCACCTGACATGGGCATCCAGCCCAAGGTTGGTCCCGATTGTCTCCCTTGCATGTTTTTCCCCACAGTGAATGTAGCTTTCCCCAATGATGTATAATCTGGGTCCTGTTGATTGTAAAATAATAATAAAAACAGTATCACCTTTCTAAGAAACTTTGTTATGCTTAGCATAAAACACTTTACAGAGCTTTTTAATCGATATTGGTGATGTAGATGTGTGTTTTTTAAATCACAGATTAAACTAATACATTAAACCTTCATAATAATAAATCTATGTAGCTGTTGTTGATTCCAGACGGATTGAATATATCTGGGACAACAAATAACTAATAAAACTTGAGTTTGCCTGTATCATTCTAAAATTAAAAGCTTTACGCTGAAATCACAATTGAACATTTATTTACATATATTTTTATGTTATTACAAAAATAAATACGTGTGCTCACGTGAAATCTGTATTCCTGACACCTGCATGTGTTCTGGGAATTAGGCAGCCTCAAACGAAACCTCAGTGGAAGTGGGCAGAGAATGGTATAGACGGCGGCACACGAGCACGGAGTCGAAGTTCGGCTCGCTTGTCGCATCGCTTGTCGCATTGTCAAAGCCAGATTTATGATTTGACTTAATGGTCTGATGCTAACATATAACACTTTGTAAATATCTCCAGAATAAAGAGATGTATATCAGAATTGACTATCGGCCAAAATTAGTTAAAAGATGAAGGATATTGTCAAAAATCCAATATTGTGCATCCCTAGTTCTAGAGAAGCAACTAATGCATTTTGCATTATATTTGTGTACCTTGACGAGTTCAATTTTCCATTCCCACTCTCCCAAATGAAGACCTTTTAGATGTGTGAACTCACACAATGCTAAACTCTGCAGGGCAGTCTGCGAAGGGGCCTAATGAACTCAAAGGAAGCCATCACACTGTTTATAAAGCACCAGGTCCATTTTTGGGGGGGTGTGTAGACCTCCACTGCCATCGCTGTATATCAGCATTGACTATCAGCCAAAATTAGTTAAAAGAGGAAGGATATTGACAAAAATCAAATATTGTGCATCCCTAGTTCTAGAGAAGCAGTTATTTTTTATTTATGTACCTTGACAGTCGTGTACGTTGACAAGTTCAATTTTCTATTCCCACTCTCCCAAATGAAGACCTTTAGATGTGAGCTCTCCGTCATTTCAGACATAGAGCTCACACAACGCTTCGTCTCTCCACAGAAACATGTTGAGGACTTTGTTGCCACAGCAGTAAAATAACTCTTTTTGTACTTGCCCTTGAAGAGTCAAGTAATCTCCTCATGTGAAGATGTCTTCCTCTGCTGTGGCATGGTGTGAGGGAGGGCACAGGGCATCTTTGGCAGCCTTTTCCTCCTCTTCAGAAAGTGCAAGTGGTGCTGCTCTAAATTTACTTGATGTCTTGCCAAAATATAAATTTTTGCGGCTGTATTTTTTTTTTTTTTTTTTACTAATTGTTAAATTTAAAAAAAAAAAAAAGGAAACGCCCTCTTCGAAATCTGGTGTCTCATTATTGTTGGATGACAAGTATACGTTCTTTCCATTAGTGAGGGCACTTGTTGACCCTCAGTGATGAAATTATAACCTTTGTACCGTCTCACACAAAGGTGACACCTTTGCAAGTCAATTTTCCATTCCCACTCTCCCAAATGAAGACCTTTTAGATGTGTGAATTCACACAATGCTTCGTCTCTCCACAGAGACACATTGAGGACTTTGTTGCCACAGCTTAGGGACAGGTCCAGGACTGGGACCTGGCTCCCTTGTACTTCAGCCATCCTCAGGTTGTATCTGCAGAATAATAGCCCAATGGTTATGTCGTGTTAAGGCAGGGGTGTCCAAACTTGGTCCTGGAGGGCCACTGTCCTGCAGAGTTTAGCCACGACTTGCCTCAACACATGTGTTTAAAAGTTTCTAGTATGCCTATGTAGACCTTGATTAGCTGGTTCAGGTGTGTTTAACTGGGGTTGGAGTTAAACTCTGCAGGACAGCGGCCCTCCAGGATCAAGTATGGAGATCCCTGTGTTACGTGTAAGTAATTTATGGTTGAGCGTTTTTCTTAAACTATTTAATTGTTAATTATTGTTATATAATAATTGTTCATTGGAAAAATTAAACCTTTGTAAATAAATCTAATTGTTTATTTTCATCTTCATGTAAGCATCCAAAAGAATGCAGAACTTATTTCTAGATATTCAGTAATGGCAGTAAAATAACTCTACTTGCCCTTGAGGAGTCAAGTAATCTCCTCATGAGAAGATATCTTCCTCTGCTGTGGCAGGGGGGGGCGTCTTTGGCAGCATTTTTCCTCCTCTTCAGAAAATGCAAGTGGTGCTGCTCTAAATTTTCTGGATGTCATGCCAAAATACAAATTTTGGCAGCAATATTTTTTACTAATTGTTACATTAAAAAAAAAAAAAAAAAAAGGAAATGCCCTCTTCAAAATCTGGTGTCTCATTATTGTTGGACGCCAAGTATAAGTTCTTTACATCAGTGAGGGCACTTGTTGACCTCACCCTCAGTGATGAAATTTTAACCTTTGTGCCATCTCTCACAAAGGTCATACCTTTGCAAGTGTTTTTTTTTTTTTTTTTGGCTACACATTTGCAGCGGATTGGTGCTGGCCAAGAGTAGGGGCTAGGAGTTGCCATCTAGAGGGTAAGAGAAAAGTACACAAAATACGTTATTGTAAAGAAATCATTGACTACAGGATAGTCTTATCAGACATTGGCAATTAATAAGTGTATTTATTCATTATTAAGATTTCTTGTAAAGATTTACCTCAAAAAAAGAACTAATAACTAAATGTCTTTCATATTGTTGAATGAAGTTAATACCCTCATGTGATCCATATTTAATTTTGCCTGAGTAGTAAGCCCGAAATGTAAAAATATGTAAAAATGTAATGTTTGAGGTCATTGACATCCATAATAAGTGTCTTGATTCTCAGAAAATGTGCAACTGTTCATTTTAATATGTATGCTGCCCTGCCATGTACACACTTATGGAGTCCAGTTCCAGGTTCTTCCTCCTCACAGGCCCCACAAAAAAAGGTAGTTTAAAAGTCCCTTCATTAGTAGAATTCTTACTTCATTAACAGTATTTTTGACATTTATTCAACAGTGCTTTGATCTGCCTGCATTGACACTATTCTTTAGATCTGCCTGCATTGACACTATTCTTTAAGAGCTGCTGTCCAGCCAAAATTATATACCAGTTATCAATGTAAAGCAGCTTTGACACAATCTGCATTGTAAAAAGCGCTATATAAATATAGGTAACTTGACTTGACTAGTAGGGCCAGAAATTCCCTGGTGGGTCCACCATTGTCCACTGCTCCTTCACCTTGACCACATTTGCATTTAGGTTTGTCCAGTTTGCATTTAGACTTAAGAGTTGAACTGCCTCCTTCTAAATGCTCTAAAAGCTTATTCTGGAATGTCTTCCCTAATGATAATCCATTTCGATGTTGGTGGCAGTTCTACAGAACTAACATTTGATTGCAGAGTGTGCAGTACTGCCATTAGGGCAGACTTAGGGTGCGTTCACACTTGTCATGTTTGGTTCGATTAAAATGAACCCTGGTGCGATTGCTCAGTTAGTGCGGTTCATTTGAACATATGTGAATGCTGCCATCCGAACCCTGGTGCGCACCAAACAAGCGGACCGAGACCGCTGAAAAGATGGGTCTCGGTCTGCTTCCAAACGAACTCTGGTCCGGTTCGAAATATGAATGCAACACGGACCAAAGACATGTAACCGAACCAAAAACAGGAAGACAAGACCCTAAAAAGGACAGAATCCTCACGCATGTCGGTTTTTCTTGTCATAGTCGTGAGTTTGCACATCACAGGCATCAGACGCGCGTCTCCACGCAGCAGATCATTTGTGTGTGTGACGGATGGATTCCCGCCGCTGTTTTGACTACTTTACACATTTTATAAGCTCTTCACAAGTTCCCAGCTGGCCAAAATACCATCACATGCAGGCTACACACCGCTACGCACACACAACGAGTGCATTTACCTCAGCAAACAGCATTGTTCCCTTTCAGTCGGTCACGTTCGACGTACATCAGTAGTGACCGACGAATTGGGATATCGCTAGAGAGCCCCTATCAGCTTCGAGAGAACTAAAACAAGCCAATGGAATTGGCGTGCGATATTTGCATAATGCGCACCTCCCCTAACAGGTGGATATAAAAAGGGGGGCAGATGCAATCGCACTCTGTCTTTCGCTTCGGAGCCTACCTGGTGTCCTGCGGCTGTTTGAACTTCAAGCCTCTGAAGAAGTTTCGGCGCTTGTGTTGGTGTGACGACGCCTGCAGCGAGGTCGCGAGTTGGAGTGAGCCGGGTGGAAACATCTACTGTTTTCCCAGCGTTCCGCTGTAATTCCACTGGTTGGTCTGCGATTTGGTCTGGTTCCTCCTGTGTTTTTCTAAACACGTCATGACGCTCCCTGTGTGTCTCGACACAAAAGAGCTGAAGTTTCCCCTTCTAAAAGAGCTTCACAGACAGACACTGCGTCTTTTTCAAGATGTCATTCTGTCTGTGCGTTTCTGGAGGCGGTCGTTTCCTATCCTCTCTGACAGCCACGATCACTTTCTCTCATGTCTGCTTAGCGTGCTGAGACTGTGTTTGTGGGTGGTCATATTTTCTTATGGAAATATGTCCACGTCGGCGCGTTGTTTGCTCGCTTTTCTCGTAAGGGCTTGAGCGCTCAGCACGCCGTGTGCCGTCGAATTGCCGGCTGACAGCGCGCGTTGCCACGGCAACCCTGCGCGCTGTCTGGCGCTCTAGATGCACGGTCGAGACTCGGCTGCCTTTAATGAGGTGGAGTCCCCTCACTTATTCCCCGATCTAGTTATTTTTCTGAATCAGAAAAGTGCTACTTTGGTTAATCAGCCTGGGTGACCAGAGGATCACAGTGGGGCAATACCCGCCGAGTCATTCTCCGTGGGCCCCCCACTCCTCTAGTGCATCGCAAACATGTTGTGACTATGTTCGTGGGTGGATCATGTTTAGATACATGGCCACGTCGGTGCCCAGGGTGCCGTGTGTCGTCCAGTTGGGCGGCCACGTTCACTGTCCAACATGGCTGGTAGCTTCTGCATGTGTTGCTGGTCCTCCTTAAAATAAATATGGAGGACCTAACATCTTAGTCAGGGCTCCAGCAGAGGATCAGATGTCGACTGCTACATTGGAGAGAGTATTGTTGGGCTCTGAACATGAAGATGAGGCTGAGCGTCCCACGGTTGTGGCGTGCTCATGCCGAATCGGATTCAGACTTGGCAACCATGCTTTCCCGGGCCCCTGGGGGTGTCGTGCCACGCGTACTCGCCTTGCCCCGCCCCCTGGCTTATCCCGGATGTGCATGAAAAAACTTGGCAGTTTGTGGCCTTTTTTGGCGTTAATATGGAACGCCAAGAGGGTCATAATCTGCACTACAAGTTTTTTCTCTCTCACTACCCCCTAGGGTGGGGTGGCAGTGCTACGGGCACACCACCTCTGCCCTGCATGAGTCTTGGCTCCTGGCAAGTCTGCAGTAGGTCAAAGCACTCATTGCATGTGGGTAGTTCTGAGTCGGGGTTGAGCTACGCAGGATGCAAATCAAAGCGCAGGCCCCTGGCCAGACAATGTCCACCATGGTGGTCCAGAAACACCCCTGGCGAGTCTTGCTGGGATGTGCCATCGTCAAAGTGTGCTTTCTCGATGCGCTCATCTCACAAACTGGACAAGTGGACAAAGACTCTCCAAGGATCACAGCTAGAGAATTGCAGAGATTAGCTGAGTCTTGAGTCTCAGAAAGCAATAAAACAAACAAAACAAAATCAAACAGCATCTACATCCCCACAAGTTGTTTGGGAGGTTTTCAAGAAAAATCCTCTGCTCTCATCCAGAAACAGTCTCCAGTATATTCAGTTGTCAGACACGACTGGAACTTCAAACGGGACTGGCTTCTATGGTCATATGAAACTAAAAAAAGAGCTTTTTGGCAGCAAACCCACCAGATGGGTTTGGTGCACACATGGATAAAAAGTGCCCCATGCCCACGGTTAAATATACTGCTGGATCTTTAATGTTGTGGGCCTATTTTTCTGCTGGAGGTCCTGGACATCTTGTTCAGATACATGGTATCATGGATTCTATCAAATACCAACAGATAAAAAATCAAAACCTGACCGTTTCTGCTAGAAATCCAATAATGGGCTGTGGTTGGATCTTCCATCAGGACAATGATCCAAAACAAACATCAAAACCAACACAAAAATGTGTCACTGAGCACAAAATGAGACATGGAGCTGGGAAACTGAAGGATCTGGAGAGATTCTGCATGAAGGAATGGTCTCTGATCTCTTTTCAGGTGTTCTCCAAACTCACCAGGCATTATAGAAGAAGACTCAGCTGTTTTCTTGGCAAAAGGAGGTTGCAAAAACTATTGGATAAAAGGGTGCCAATAATTGTGGCCAGCGTGTTTTGGATATAAACATTTATTTCATAATGTGACTCCCCCTCCCTTTCAATTCTTTTTCTTCAATGAAAGGTTAGAATTTTATGAATTAAAGATCAGAAGGATAAACAATGCAGATTTATTTTTACATACTTACATACATACATATCTTTGATCATATTTACCAAGGGTGCCAATAATTCTGACCACCACTGTACATATACAAGTCATGCAGTTAGCTAACAATGTATTAATTTAAGGTAGAAACAATGAGCTAATTGAAGTAATGAAAATGTAAACAATGATTAGGATATATAGCAAAATTTGGAATGGTGCATGTTGATCCAAAGTTTGGATCATCTGAAGTCCTCGCAAGGGTTGGCCCCAACTCGAAATCTTGAAATTAAATCTAATTCAAATTAAAAACAACAGCTCATGCAACATGAGTAGCATCTCTGTTTGGATTCTAATTAAAATACAGCGGTTACCCCTAATTTGAAATAGCTAATTAAAAAATATATATCTGCAACCAGTAATGGAATTGGACAATTTGTAATTCTTCAATAGGTAGATCTTGTCTTTCATAAAAGTCGAGGTCAGGGATCTTGGACTTAAAAAGGTTGGTGACCACTGCTCTACTACAACAACTCTTCCTCTTCTTTGAAGCAGCCCATATGTTCTTGGGGGCAGGGTTGTTTATGCTCAAACAGCAACATTACACACTAACTAAAATTAAAAAAGTGAAATCACAAACAACCACATTTTCATTAAAAAGGCTTATTTCTGCTATTGTAGGTAGTGAGGTCCGGTTCACGAACGAATCATTCTTTTTAACCGGTTCTTTTCAGTGAACCGGTCGAACCAGTTCACCAAATCGGTCTGAATCGTTCCAAACAGTTTGCATCTCCAGTTAGCAAACATGAATCCACAAATTACTAGAGTTACTCACTTTTTGACGTGCCTGACAATACCTCTCGAAATAAACCAACATCCCGGAGTTATTCAGTTACTCCAACAGTACACTTCCTTAACCTGCTGTGAAGAGAGAACTGATGATGATGCGCATGAGCAGCAGAGCAGCTGATATGAGTGTGCGTGCGCGGCGCACACGAACGAACATACACGGCCTGTCACGGTTCTCGTTCTCGAGTCAAGAACCGGTTGCAACGGTTTTCGGATCATCAGTACACAACCGAGAACCGCTTCTTTCGGACATGTCCGATTTGAGAACCGGTGAACTGATGATCCGGCACATGCGTGATTCAGTGTGTGATCTAAAGCTACAGAACAGTAATGATGGTCAGAATACCGGTTAACTATGACAGTTGATGCTATGAGAGGACTCGAATGAGGGGCCAATCTGGCGTATAATGGAGTATAATGTTTTAGTTGACTGATGTTATGATTACTGACTTTATATATTTGAATGTGTTAAGTTTTGTCATCGCGGATGACGTCATTACGTCGGAGCGTAAAAGAACCAGTGAACCGTTTTTTTCAACCGGTTTATTGAATCGAACTGTCCGAAAGAACCAGTTCGCGGAAAAGAACCGAACTTCCCATCACTAATTGTAGGTTCATTTTGTAAATAAAAGCATGTGTACTTGTGTATGTAAGCTATAAACTATTACACAAACGCCAAGTAGAAGAGCAAGGGATTGGATGAAGCAACGAATGGGTAATTAGTCTATGGGGAGTCAGTAGTCTATAAAGAGAACCATCTGTCAAAATGATTAATGGTGACCTTTTGACCTTGACCACCACATCACGCCCGCCAATGTCACGTTCACCTTTGACCTTTTCATATTCTCTGGGGATCGATATAACCTATGGCTTTTTCATATTTGGAATACCGATGTTGCCCTATGACCTTTGGTATTCTCCTGGGGTTAATATGACTTTTGATCCAAGTAATGCTGCTAACTGAAAAAAGATCACAGATACAGTATTTAAACATTATAGACTCAAACATGGCAGTTATGCTAGAACTGAGACATTTCCTTGTTTGTATCAGGAATGTCTATGTACATTTGATTCATTCAATTCCTTCAAAAGTGCACTTATCCCGCATTCACCCCAAACATTGGATCAACAGCCAAGTGCAGATGTATGTACCAGTTAAGATTAGCTGTCTGTTGTGTGGATTTGCTGAGGATTGTTCTGATTACTTCATTCACCTGTGTGCTGTGCGTTTAAATATAAACCATAAAATCATGTGCCCTTACAAAGACTGTAACTTTGAAAGCTATGTCTATTTTCAAAACGCAGTAAAAGTACACAAGGAACAAAAATGGAAGAGATTCAAATTAGGGATCATTGGTCATGATTACATAAGCCCTGACAGTGATGATGTTCAAGAGCAAATATCACATGCTGATGACATGGAGGAGTTAGAAGTGCTGAGAGAAGAAGCCAGGAATAATGATCTTCAGGAAACTTGGCATCTCTTCTGTTATAAATGCTAAGTTTTCTGCATAAACCAGAGAGTTCTTTGCAAGAAGTTATAGAACAGTTTTGTCAAAATCATAAGATATCACAAAGATGGACCCTAAGGAACTGCTGAAAAAGGAGAGCCGCGTATGTACGCAGAGAGTGGTACTGGTAAAACTCAATGAATATGTTGTGGGAAAAGAAAAGTCACTTGCATATGTCCCTATACTATGGAAAGCCATGCTACAGAATTTGCTTAAAAAACTGACATATTAAACCAAGCTGTGTCAGAAAAGGTCCATGTGCTACAGGAAGATGGATTGTATATCGATTTGGGAAATATTTGAATGAAAACTGTCTTATTACAAGGGACAAGTTCACAATTTCTCTTGGCCTATACATTGATGACTTTGAAATTGCCAGTTCTCTAGGAACATCAAAGCTGAAACACAAAATGTGTGCTGTACACTGTGTCATTCCCAATATACATGCAAATAAAGGTCAACCCTCAAACTCAATCCAGCTTGCTCTACTATGCAGATGAAAACTTCTGCAACCTCTTATTTATGAACTAGGTAAAACTCTGAGAGGTACAGCTTGTTGCTGATAGTTTAGGTGCCCACTCTCTTGCAGGATTCCTGGAGAGCTTCTCTATTGAAAAGTTCTACAGATTCTGTTTGGCAAGCAGTGGTGAAGCTCAGCAGCAAGAACGATGTTTAGGTTTCTTTCAACTTAGAGACAAAGACTCCCATGATAGGCAGGTACAGGAAGTGAGAAAGGACCCAGAATTGAGTCAAACTTACAGTGTGAAAGGAGCCTTTCCTTTAACTGAGTATCTTGAACACTTTCATGTGGTCACTGGTTACCCTACTGACATTAAGCATGAAGTCTTGGAAGGCACTGTTCCAGCTGAGTTGTCACTGTGACCTTACAGACCTAATAGGCAAGACTTATTTTATTCTAAATGGGTTAAATAATGCCATCAGGTACTTTAATTACACATTTAACAGACAGACTGCATGTGATTAGAAAGGGATTTTCCATCAAAGGTTTTGAACAAGTTTTTTGAAAGTGTAATTAGGCATTTTTGGGTGAACTAAGCCTTTAAGTACAAATGAAAGTAAACACTTTGACCGGTGTATTTTGAGTGTTTTATACATTATAAGTATTAGTAGAAAAACTGTAGTAAATGTGGCTTTGTAGCTAATTAGAACTTAAAAAAAAAGATCTGGAAAACTTAAAATTAACTTGTGTGACACCCAGACATTCTTCTAAATGTTTTCATGTTTTGTGTACAACTGGGGTTGAAAGTGCGTAAAATCTCCTGGTATTGTCTTTTTAATTTAAATTTCAGTGCAGTTTATATTAGGGTGATTTTTAATAGTTGGATGCACATTTTAGTATGCACATTAGTAAAACCCCATCTTGAAAGTATATAATATATATATATATGAAAAGTTTCGTTGCAAAATGAGATAAATCCATTTTTTTAATTTTTCAAAAATCTTGTTTTTGGTTGTGCATTCCAATTAATATCAATTCAACTGCAGTTGGTTTGTTTTGATTTAAACCTTCATAACTTAAAAAATACAGCTAAGTAGCACCATAAAACAAAATAATAACATGATAACATAATAATAAACAAAATGTTAAAAACGGATTTATCTCGTTTTGCAACGAAACTCTTCATATATATATATATATATATATATATATATATATATATATTAAGAATCAAACCTTACAATGTATAGCATTTATGGAAATAAAACAAACATATCAAATAACAAACATATGTGAGTAAATATGTGTGCGTATCTCCGATTTCTGGTTGCGTGCGAGAGTGTCAGTGTGCCCAAGGACTACTTATTTTGTCTAGGTGTGTCCATGATGTACACAATATATAGCGAAAAAAAAATTGGCCAAGACAATATTTGACAAAGACAGTAAAAAAGTGAAGCCCAAGAAGTAAGTTAATAACATTTTCTATAAATCATTAACATGCAGCACAGATCTAAGATTGGTGGGGCAAAATGGATGACTCGTACCACGAATGGTGGAATCGAAAAAAAACTTGGACAATGTTATCATCTTTATGGTAGAAATACTATGTGCATTTATCTTTCCCAGGAGCTCTGGCTAGGACTCGCTGAGTTTGTAATAAATGAGCACAGGTGGGTTCTGAGGAGCTGCCAGCATGAGCACATGGACGGGACAAAGAAGTGGATTGTATGAGGCTCATAAGTCTCTTAAAAACATTATCTGTAACAAGAGGTGGCTTAATGAAGTTCATAAGTACCTGAACTTTTGGTAATTTGTTTGTTTTTAACCATCAGTACAAATAAGTAAATACATTCAGTTACTAAATCCTGACCCATCACTGCTATTATTCACAGATCAACAGCTGAACTTGAGTCTTTCCAGAATCACATACTCATGTATGCCAGCAAGCGTTCATCTTTTACTCCACCTGAATTTGGGGCCAGAACCCTAGTTGCATAAGCATAACAGTAAGTTTGATTATTTTAGGCCATATTCACATGCTTGTTGCAAATTGACTGTATGTGTATAATTTATAAAATGACCATTAATCTTCTAAAAGGCTGTAGCCAGTGATTCATCATTGTGGGGGAACAAATGTACTGATAACCCGCAATCTAATGTCAATAAACACAACTACAGCTGTTAGCAATATATATTACATACTTATTTCAGGTACAAGAGAATGTACAAGAAGATTTCCAGATGATACAGTCTCTACACTGTCAAAACAAAGAAGACTTATGGACACATCCCTGATTTGCACACTCAAATTCTCCGGAATAGATGGTTAAACCTTGAAAGAAATGACCTTTTCCGCTCTAAAGCTAAGAGGACATATGATGATCAAAGACTTTTTACACAGGTGTTTGCACATTGGTTGGTGATCTGCTGATAGTCATAACTTGAGTACAGTGGGGGTTGAATGTGGTCTTCTCATCGGTCCATTTGACTGTTTTCTCAGGTTTAGTGTTATTGCATGGTCAAGGAAAGAATAGAAGATTTTAGTTAAAACAGCTCAAGTTAAAACATTATTTCTCCAGAATATTATTTGTTTGTTTATGGGTAACCCTCGATTTGAGGGGGGACGCGGGGACATAAGTTTTTATTAATATCATCATGTAAATTTAAATTTTGAAATTCCTTGTATGATAATTAGCAAACTATAAATAACAGCGATTGACCAATCAGGACTCGGAGCTTTCTTCATTTTTCACTTTTTCAAAAGGATCAGGAGAATGGTTTGACTACATCTTTTGGCGTTCTTTAGAAAAAAGAAAACTGAATTTATGATATTACTTTAACTAGTGTATTAAGAACATTCCTCTGTGTAGGGAAAACACCCTAGGAAGTAAAATTAGCTCAAATGAAATATTTATAGGGAATTATAAAGAGTTGTTTAGATTACGACCGAGCAGCTGATTTGTCCAGCGTTCATTTGCTCGAGCCGTAATAAGCTCTTGTAACGGATATAAATATCCAACAATCGTGAAAACACTGATTAGAGCACGGTAACTTGATCACAGTTTAAGACATTAAATCATAAAGCACATAATACAAGACACTTTCCTTTTAAAATCTACAAGAGATTTTATTTATTCTAACACAAACTAATCTAACACAAAGGCACGCACACACACACACACACACACACACACATTCATACGCGTTGCAGTAAGAAGGAAATGAGAGAGAAAGAGATTTGAAAGAGAAAGAGAGAGAGAGAGATCTGATTAACCGAATTCCTATCAATGCATTTCAAGGACCAGAACGAACCATGAATCATTCATTTAAATGCACCAGTTCAGTTTTCATCTGGAGGTACTTGCTTGCGTTGACTTAAAGGTGAATTTCCCTCGTCGTGCAGAGAGGGGTTTCCCAAGTCGATGATTGGTCCAGGTCAGGTTCGTGTGGAACAATGAAGAAAGTCTCTTTGTCGCTGGAGTTGAAGTGGCTAAAGTCGTTGGTTGAACTTTGCGGCGAAACGTAGGACACGAGACTTTCAGCGGTAAAGGAAAATTAAGTAAAGAAAAGAAAAGTGAGTGAAGGTTGGATGGCTTGAATGGGCGGCTGGTCTGTTATTCTTGTTACTCCATTGTTCTTGGTACTCTGGTCATGGTTTCTCTTACCAGAACTAACCAAACCCAGTTCTCATTTACTAACCAACTTCCCTCCTTTCACTATCTTGCAATATGATCATTTAAACTTAGTTGTTTGTCACACCTCTGAGGAGTCCTGGCCAATCAGACATTGTCCCGTTTCAAGAGGGCCTTCCTCTGCCCCCAATAAAACATAAGTGTCACATCCCGGTCTGTCTCTGCTTTGTGCCATTTTAACATAATTGCTGTTAAATGGGATACAATACATTTTAAACAGATTGCATTCAAGTCAGGATATAGGAAAGGGGGAAAGAATCAAATTAAGTCCAAATAAGGCATACTTCCAGTCATTCAGTCAAGAGTTAACACATTTACATGAATTGTGAGTGTTTCTAAAGCCTAACTGTTTACAGGTAGTACTTGTGGACACATAATGCAAAATGTATGTAGTTAAAAGATGTTTGATAAGTCTTGAAGCAGATTTATTTGTTCAACAGTCTCCTTGGCTTTCCTGTGAATTAAGGAAACTAAAGGGTCTGGATTGTCTGTCTTCTTGGGTGACCCTTTGGTATGTCACTTCTGCTATCAGGAAGCATGTGTCGTAAAAGTAATCAGCCTGGCTTTATCTGCAGACGTTACGGAGCCGGAACCTCAATTCTGAATTAGAATTATGTTTTGAAAGAATCATCTGAATGATTCATTTGTCTGGTTCGTCCACAGTTCTTACATATCCCCCCTTGGTTCGGCGGTACCTATTTGCTTTTATTTTTGCTGTGGTTTTTGTTCTGTCTTTAAGTAGCTTTTTGTGATGTCCAGAGTTGATCTGATTGTCTGAATATTTTGTTGTAACCATTGTTGAGATTCATACGCTGATTGCTCATGCCTGTGTCTCTGGGGCAGGTTGTGAAAAGTCATACAATAAAAGAAATACAAATGTGTGTCATAAAAAGCCCAGTGCATTCATCTCAGCACCTCTGTCTAGTGATGGTGAAATGAAGCTTTGTGAAGCACTGAGGCTCAAGTGTATCGTAAAAAGATTCATTATTCGAAGCTTTTCAGCACAGTGGACACTAACAACATGACGTGCTTCAATGTGAGATGTTTTGTTTTTTTGATGCAAGCTCCGAAGCCTCTGTGTCAAACATCAAATCACTATTTCTCAGATCTGTTTTATAAACCTGTTTATAATAATACATATAATATACCAATATATTTGAGTAAGCACTTGTGCAAGTAGCTTATATTATACTAACATGCTTCGATTCTTGTTCAGTGAAGCAGCTTGGACGATCTGTAAATGTTAATGGTGAATTACCTATTGTGTTTTGGTTGTTTTTTTTTTTTTTATCTTTGTTTGTATAAGTGTGTTATATATATCCACATGCGACTATCTGATGAGCTGTGAGTTTGAGGCTTAACAGAACGGGAGAGTATATTTGTCTTTTTTTGGTTTTGTCTTTTGTTTTTGTTTTATCACTTGCTTTAAGAATTATTTGCTGTGTGGTTTGTCCCTTCTGTTAAAGTGGATTTAATCTAGTCTCATTAATTGTGGGTAAATAACTGGTAAACTGTAGTGATTTTGGTGAAATAAATTTGTGTTATTTTGGAATGTCACGTCTCTGTTTTTAATCCCATCCGAACCAGCAGGGTCCTTCATATTATTGTAATTTCTTTTGGTTTAATTCTTTAAATCTTATTTTCCTGGGTGAAGAAATAACCTAGGTGGCGTAGTCGGGTTTTTCTTTCAATACTTTTAGCCAAAGGTTACACAATGTAATATAATGAAAAATGAAAAAAATTAGCTATATTTGTATCCGGGGCTGGGGAATAATGGAATACATGTAACGGCGTTACGTAAATCAGGATACAAAAATCCAGTAACTGTAATTCGTTACAGTTACATCAAAAAACGTAGTAATCAGATTACAGTTACATTTTGAAAAAAGGGGGAATACTATCAGGATTACAATGGTTTCATTTAAAACTAAATAAATCATTATTTTGCCATAATAACACATATTAAGCGCTGCTTGATTATACAGTATTTCCTGGTTCTGTTGCCAGTGATGACGCTGGTGCATGTGCAAATAACACCCGTCTACAATCTCCTCAGTCGCAGATTGAATCACTGCTGCTAGTTGAAACGATGCTGCCCGTGGGGAAAACACTTTCAATTCATGGAACTTTCTTGCCGTTTTGTTTTCAAAGAAGAAAATGCAAACGACATGGTTGTACAGTGCAAACACTTTCTTTATCAAAGGACTAAATCAATAATCTGTAATACCATACTATAGCCACTAGATGTCTGAATAGCCCTTTACACACACATACATATATATCTTATATATATGTATGACACACATGATTGCTTAGGTTTAATAGTTTTTAAAAGTAACCAAAATGATAAACATTAAGATGAAAGCAGAACAAACATAAACAGAAATGTTTGATCCGAGCTTGTTCAGTTTGGTTATGATCTGATGTGAATTTTATATTTTTAAGCTCAAAACAACAACAACAACGATAATAATATTGCAACAGATAATTTATCAGATTTTAAAAATATTTTTATTGTTGATACCCATTCAAAA